>NC_133657.1:98969837-99269837 GCF_009905375.1 Apium graveolens | reverse complement strand
CTTGGTGGCAAGATCAGTGTTCTTCCTTAGCTTCCTTTTAATATCAATCATTGTGGCTTCTGGAAGTTTGGCATCTAATCTTTCAGAAATATCCTTATTTACTTCATTGATCTCTGTCTTGATAGAAGTGATATCCTGGTTATGTTGGAGGCCTTGGATTTGATGCAGTTGTAGAGAATTTAGATGTGCCTGTAAGAGCTGCCTGGTGCCTGCATCTGTGGTAGATTGAATAGCATTTTGTATTTCCTGAATTTGATGAATGAGAGTGACCTTAAAATGTTGAAGATCATAGTCCTTGGAGAATGCCCATGAAGGAAGGCCAGATCTAGAGCTGGTGTCTGCTTCGCCCCTATGTCCATGAGCTCCTCATTTTAACCATCATCTCTAAAGAAATCAGCAGATTCCCCAGTTCCATAGTCAACATCATCATCAGCTCTAGGTGGCATAGCTGTGATGGCATCCTTAGCTCTTTGCATTGACTGGGTGGTGTGCACCAAGTTCAGTATTCTTTCTGCATTTTCATTGCCCTGTCCAGCCAAAATTTGATATGCTGGAACAGGATGAGTAAATGCCTCAGCATCCAAAGAGATGGAACTTATAACAGCTTGATTCTGCTGAGATAGTTTCTCTATGTCTGCTTCATTGGCATTCATTGACTCACTAGCAATGATGTCCATCCTTATATCTCCTTTACCTATATTTCTCTCAATTTCTCTATCTTTTTCCATCAAGGGCTCCCCTTGGCTCCCCACCCTCACACCCTCACCTTAACCATCTAAGGTGGGACTCCTCTCACTCACTTTTTCTAGTCCTGAAGAAATGGACTGCATTAGTTCACTCTTTTTCTCTCCTTTTTCCTGGGAGCAACTCAGACTCTCACTCAATTCACTCCCTTCCCTCAGTCCTAAGAGTGATTGTATTACTACTAAGTCTTCTGCACTTGTGAGAATTGAAGAAATTTTAAGTGGTGCAGAGACACCCGACGGATAAGGAATATCCATCGGGACAGTAGTATGGCTATCCGACGGATGACTGCTGTCAAGCTTATCCATCGGGATACAATCACTACTCGACGAATGATGAATATCCATCGGGATAGAAGAAATAAATGATTTTGGAGTGGAGATTATTATAGATTCTGTGTAGATTGATGATAATTTAGGCATAAAAGTTTCAACAATCTCAGAAAGAAATAGAAAGTGAGCCAACAAATCATCTAAAAGATGATGCTCACTTGCTTGGATTTTTGGCTTCTCCAAGAGAGTTAAAGATGGAGAATTTGGAAGTGATGTATTTATCATGTCAATATCCAGTATGTGTGTGGGAGAATATGGTGTATCAGGTGCTTCAATTATGAGAGATTTTGGTTGTGACCCCACATTTATTGGAGCCACATCAATCTGACTTTGAGATGGTGCAGTGAAGGGGTCTTTAGCTCCAGTTTACACTGTGTGTGTGCCCTGTGCATCCCCAAGGGTTTTTGATCTTTTCTTTTTAGCATAAGTTTGTGGTGAGCTAGTGTCCCTACCCTTTTTGGCCTGTGCTCTTGGTTGGGAGCTTGTTTCAATAGTGACATCCTTTTGGAAGGATGAAACTAGTAATGAGCTTATTTCCTTATTAACAACCATAATTTGTTGGGAAACTGTGGTGTGGCTAGGTTTGGGTACACTCTTCTCACCAGCCTTATTCTTAGGGCTTCTTTGATTTTCACCCTGTCCCTCCCCTTTCTCACCCACCTTCACACTCCCCTCTTTTTGTTTAGTAGATTTTGCAACTGGTTTATTTTGCAAGAAACCAGAGGGGGCTTTCTTAGATTTGGATAAGCTTCTGATTTATTAGCTTGGGTAGGCATCTGTTTGGTCATTGACACAGATGTCATTGCTACATTTGAAGGCAAAGGAATGTGTGAGGTTGGAAGAGTATAGACAATAGAAATTACCTCACTTACTTGAGGTCCCTCCATTACTGGAAAATAGAATAGGGGCACCTCTTTGTGGTGGTCTGCTCTATTAAGATCTGCAATTATTCTTCTTTCTTGAACCTAACAATGCAACTTGTTGGTTGGGTTCTCAATCATAATATTCTCAATGAGATGGTTAGCAAGCATCATGAAAAATCTAGCATAATAGACATTTTTACCTCTCTTATTGAGTTCTCCTAATTTAAATCCTAACTCAAACAAAACCATGTCACTGAAATTAAAGTACTTATCAGTTACTAGCATGTAAAGCATGTTAAGCATAGACATGTTAATAGAATCAAAGTTACTGATTTTACCAGAAAACACTTTAGTTACCACATCACACAGATAACTCCATTCCTTTCTAAGACCTAACCTCCTAATTTCATTTAACTTAGAAGTGGAAAGTGCATAGCTCATGGAATTTAGCATGTTAACTATGTCAGTGACTGTGTATAGAGCAGTAACAGTATTATCAGGAATTCTAAAGCATGCTTTGACAATATCACTGTTAATGCAAAACTGCTTACCTTTAAGAGTGAATGTGATGGTCTTATCAGTTGAGTTGTACACTATAGTTGTCCATATCTCCTCTACAACCTCACAGTAGATGGTGGGAGATTCCAACATAGCATAGTTGAGTTTGCAGCCTTTCACAAAATCCATCATTTTGTGGTAACTTCCAGACTGTTGAATCTCCTTGTTCACTAGAGGTGTGAAGTTGTTCTTTTCATAGATGTACCCAGTTTGAGACATGATTTTGATGACTGGTTCCATTGTTAGAGATTGAAATTTGCAGAGAGAGTGATTGCTTTTGAGGAAGAAAGAAGTTAGAGCAATTGAATATTGAGAATGATAAAAGAATAGAGTGAAAATGAATTTAGCTTTTATACTATCTCATAAATAAACTGACAAATATAATAAAGTAAAATAAAGTGACCAATAAAAATTTCCCAAAATAGCCATTTAAAAATGAACAAACTGTAAAAATTCCTTTAATTATCTGTCGTGTTATGCTTACAAACTGTAAGTATACCCGATGGATAATGTTCAGAAATTTAACGGCTAGGATTGAGGTAATTCGACGGATGAGGATAAATCAGTTATCCATCGAGTTATAAAATATTCCAGAAAAATAATTTATTTTTATTAACAATTAATATTCCGACGGATGATCAAACTCGATGGATAATGATCATCCGTCGGGATGTAAATTTTGACTTAGCCAAAATTTCATCCAAAAAAAATCAATTAAATTTCTGGCTGCATAACAACTTGCAAAATATCTGAAATGATTCAAGAATAATTAAGCATACCTAACTCACTTACCAACCTTGAAAAGGTGGATTCATCAAGTGGCTTGGTAAGTCTGCAAGCTGCTTTTCACTTGGAACAAAATGAAGTTCCACAGCACCATTCATCACATGTTCCCTTATGAAGTGGTACTTAATGTCTATGTGCTTTGTTCTTGTATGCTGCACTGGATTTTCAGTTATGGCAATTGCACTTGTGTTATCACAGAAAATGGGAATTCTATCTACTTGTAGACCATAGTCCAACAATTGGTTTTTCATCCACAAAATCTGTGCACAGCAACTACCAGCAGCAATATACTCAGCTTCATTTGTAGAAGTAGAAACTGAATTTTGCTTTTTACTGAACCACGACACAAGTTTGTTCCCTAGAAATTGACAGGTTCCTGTTGTACTTTTTCTGTCTATACTACAACCTGTATAATCTGCATCTGAATAATCAGTTAGATCAAAACCAGAATCTCTAGGGTACCAAATGCCAAGTTTTGGTGTTCCCTTGAGATATCTGAAAATTCTCTTAATAGCTACTAAATGAGATTCTCTAGGATCAGCCTGAAATCTATGACAAAGACAAGTAGCAAACATTATATTTGGCCTACTAGCTGTTAAGTACAGAAGTGAGCCAACCATACCCCTATAGCTTAAAATATCCACAGACTTTTCAGTAGTGTTTAATTCAAGCTTAGTTGCAGTGGCCATGGGAGTTTTTGCAGATGTGCAATCCATTAGATCAAACTTTTTTAAAAGATCATGAATGTATTTAGTTTGACTAATGAATATTCCATCACTAACTTGTTTAACTTGTAAACCAAGAAAGTAAGTTAGTTCTCCCATCATGCTCATTTCATACTTACTTTACATCAATTTGGCAAACTTTTTGCAAAGTTTTTCATCTGTAGAGCCAAATATAATCTCATCTACATAAATTTGAACAAGTATACTAGAGCCATTAACATTTCTAAAGAATAAAGTTTTATCAACAGTACCTCTTGTGAAGTGATTTTCCAAAAGAAACTTTGGTAAAGTGTCATACCAGGCTCTAAGTGCTTGCTTCAGTCCATAAAGTGCTTTCAAAAGATAGTAGACATGATTTGAGAAATTTGGATCTTTAAAACCAGGAGGCTAACTAACATAGACTTCCTCCTCCAAATCTCCATTCAGAAAAGAACTTTTGACATCCATTTGATAGACCTTGAAATTGGCATGAGTTGCATAGGCTAAGAAAATTCTGATGGCTTCAAGTCTTGCAACAGGAGCAAAAGTTTCATCAAAATCTATTCCTTCTTGTTGACAGTAGCCTTTAGCAACTATTCTAGCTTTGTTCCTGACTATTATGCCATTTTCATCCATCTTGTTTCTGAATACCCATTTGGTGTCAATTGGATTCTTTCCTTTGGGCTTGGGTACCAGCTTCCATACCTTGTTCCTTTAAAATTGGTTTAGCTCCTCCTGCATAGCTAAAATCTAATCATGATCCAACAAAGCTTCTTCTACCTTCTTTGATTCTTCTTTAGATAGGAAGCTGCTATATAGACTTTCTTCTTGAGTTTCTCTCCTTGTTTGAACTCTAGAAGATGCATTTTCTATATAGACATTCTTCTTGAGTTGCTCTCCTTAGTCCATTTTCTTTGTTGAGGTAGATTAGCTCTAGATGAAGAGGCCTCATTGTTGTCTTGATATGTGACTGAGTTTTGATTATTAGAAACTCCCCCTGAGTTTGTGAATCTTTGATTTGAGAAAGGACAGCTTTCTGTAAGTGATCTATTCTGACTTCCAGCTTCTCTTGATGACCCGACGGATGGTGCACTTTATATTTCGACGGATGAAGCTGATTGTCTCCCGACGAATGAGGCAGATTGTCTCTCAACGGATGAAGCATTTTGCAACTCGACAGATGTTGAGTTATGTGCTTCATTAGTTGTAGATTTTTCTGCATTATCCTTATTCACTGTTTCTGTAATAACCCCAATTTTTGGAAAAATTTTTTTGAAACCCTTATGAATAGTGATTTTGCAGATTATGCTGAATAAGAAAACTTTTCATGCCACACTATGTAGGGGTTCTGTTATTGATATTCTGAGATTTTATTAGTACTCTATATGATATATAAGTGTATGTAAAGATCGTTAGAATCCAATTCCGAACACTTTGATTTTTCCCGAAAATCCACCAGATACAGAAAAAAGTGAGTATAAGGTAACAGGATAAATAGGATTTAAATTCAAGGATTTTGAGAGAGGATCATAAAAGGAATATAATGTATTGAGAAAGGTTAAGGGAACCCAAGTAATAAGATCTCGGGTATTGTTATGGATAAAAAACCAAGGTTATTACTTGCTGTATTTAATACTAAGATTCGGGAGCTCAAGTCCTTTAATGGCTGCTCTCGTGTTTCGTGACTCAATCTGCCTTTACGAGATGCCTACGTATCTCTGTGAATTAGAGAATCAAGCCAAAAAACGTAGTTCTGATTGGTGGGGGTGAGACCCCTTATATAGATGTTGGGAGTCCTTGAATTGGACTTGGTATAGGAGACTTGGTGGGCAAGTCTCATAATTAGAATGGACTTTGGAGTCCTAGATAGTAGGAAACTGATTCCTTATCCTTTTAGGTCCCCTTGAGGCTAATCTCCAAGGATTTATATCCTTATCGGGACTCTTTTCAACATCTGATTTGTCCCTTATTAATTAATTACGAAATTAATTAATAATCAGGGCTTTGGGGCCTTTTTTATTCCATCAGGCCTGATCTGGTCCATCAGGCTTAACCTTTCTGGTCTGAGTATCATATATCTTTTTATTGGGCCTGGCAGCCCACAGTTTGTACAATTAATGCAGTATTTAATTATACAAACATAATTTATTTATCCCTATCATTTGCCCCCCAACTTTTGGGAAACATTGATTAGGTTTCGCAGAAGTTAAGTCTATTGGTTCCCTTACAGGGTCTCGTTTTTCCGTAAAGTGTGGAGCGACCTACACATTTACAACGAATTTTTCCTTTTATTCAGGAATTATCTTAATTTCCAGGAATTTTTCCCTTATTTCCGGGATTTTTCCCTTATTTTCTGGAATTTTTCCCTAATTTTCTGGGATTTTCCCTAATTTTCTGGAATTTTTCCCTAATTTTCTGGAATTTTCTGGGATTTTTCCTTATTTTCTGGAATTTTCCCTAATTTTCTGGAATTTTCCCTAATTTTCTGGGATTTTTCCTTATTTTCTGGAATTTTCTAATTTCCAGCCCTTTTTTCGACCAGGATCCAGGTCGAAATTTCGACCAGGATCCTAGTCGAAAAATGGGGCCAGCCTTGTCATCCTGGTCGAAGGAATTCGACTAGGATCCACGACCTGGAATTCGACCAGGATCCTAGTCGAAATTTCGACCTGGATCTAGGACCTGGAATTCGACCAGGATCCTAGTCGAAAATTCGACCTGGATCGAGGTCGAAAATTCAACCCCCTTTTCTCTTTTTTTTTTTTTCTCTCTTTTTTTTTTTTTATAAGCCTATCGACTAGGATTTCGACTAGGATTCTAGTCGATATTTCGACCTGAATCCTGTTCGAAAATTCTTTGGTTTTCTTGCTTCCTGGTCGAAGGATTTCGACTAGGATCCACGACCTGGAATTCGACCAGGATCCTAGTCGAACTTCGACCTGGGTTTTTAATCCCTATTTTTTGAAAGATGCTTGGTTTTATTCGACCTCATTCCTGGTCGAAACTTCGACCTCAATTCAGTTCCTTTATTCCAGCTATTTTCGGGTGTCTGCTCGAAAGATTTCGGGCAGGATTCACGACCTGGAATTCGACCTGGATTCTGGTCTTTTTTACCCGCTATTTTCGGGTGTCTGCTCGAAAGATTTCGGGCAGGATTCACGACCTGGATTTTGACCTGAATTCTGGTCTTTTTTACCCGCTATTTTCGGGTGTCTGCTCGAAAGATTTCGGGCAGGATTCACGACCTGGATTTCGACCTGAATTCTGGTCTTTTTTACCCGCTATTTTCGGGTGTCTGCTCGAAAGATTTCGGGCAGGATTCACTACCTGGATTTCGACCTGGTTCCTGGTCTTCCACTTGCCTTCTTTATTTAGCTTTAATATAGGGTATTGTATTTTCCAAATCCTAATTGGATTTGGGCCTAGCCTTTTTTGTTGGGCCTTATTAAATTTTTCTGAGCCTCTATTATTGGGCTTTTCCAAATCTTATTGGGCCTCTTTTATTGGGCCTTTTCAAATCTTACTGGGCCTCTTTTATTGGGCCTTTTCAAATCTTATTGGGCCTCTTTTATTGATCTGGGCTTAATACACCCTGTTAAGAATGCTCTAGAATTCCTTGGAATATTCTGGAATATTCTTTTTTCTGGGCTTTTTCTTATGGGCTTTTGTCCTCAATGGGCTTTTCGTCCCTTCAACTTCCTTTTCCTCTTATATAAAGGAATGAGGAAAGGCTATTACTCCTCACTTTCTCATTTCTTAGTTTTCTTCTTCATCTTCCTGCTAAGATTCTCAGAGGAATAACAGCAAGTCGGAGCTCAAAGCCTTTTTTCAGGAGTGCTTCTTCAGGTAAGATTCCTCCCTTTGCTTTTCATTATTTTTCCATTGTGTGCCATTTTAAGATAGCCTATTTACGTGCCTCATACTTTTTTTTTCAGATGGCTGACAAAAGAATGACTCGTTTGGCCAAGATGAACGTGGCTAGAAAGTCCAATGATTTTCCTATTCGATCGAGGTATACTTCCTTAATCGACATGATCAACACTCGAGGGGACGAGTATCCGTCTGATGCGCATCTGGACGCGCACGATCATATCAGTGCTTTACGGGATCCCAAGGAGCTGGAAAAGTTGAGCAGCTGCTTCAAAATCAAGGAGCCTTTTAAGCTGGTTCTTGCGGGTCCGGCCGACAGGGCCTGTCAGTGGAAGAAGGACGCGCTATGCGTCTATAGGGATACTCTGAGGGCAGGTATTAGACTCCCTTTTCATCCATTCATTACTTTGTTACTGGCTGATGTGGGCATCAGCCCTTGCCAACTTCCCCCTAATTCCTGGAGGTTGATTCTGTGTTATCTGTCGCAATGCGCCAAGCACAACGTCCCCACATCTGTTGCTGTCTTCAGGAAGATTTTTCAGTTTAAAAACAGCCCTGATAAAAGTCCGGGTTGGGTTTCTATCAACCAGCGCCCCACTATCCCCCATATCGTAAATGGGAAGTCCATCCCTGACAACAACTTGGGGTGGAAGAAAGATTTTTTGTTTGTTATTTGGGAAGGTGGAGATTGGGGCTCCCTGTTTCGATCATCCTTTGGGCTGGCCGTAGACGGGAGCCCGAATGACATAACTTTGTCTGAGGAGGAAGCTAGAGGTTTCAACCTCCTTACGCAAGACAACGGCACTTCCCATTGTTGGGACCTTATCCGGGAGACCGTCCTGGTAGAACGCGGCCTTTCGCCCGTTAATAAGAAAAGTAAGTTCCCTTTCTTATCTCCTTTATTTCCTGCACTTTTATTTCATTGATTTTCAACTGACTTTGTTTCTCGCAGTGGCTGAGAAGATTGAGGAGGCTACCAAGCCGAAGGACCTGGAGACAACCAGGATGAAGAGGGCCGGGAAGATCTTTAAGGACCCTCGACTGGGTGACCGCTTCCCGGAGTTCCTTCTTCAGGCGACGGAGCCAGATGAGGAAGGCCCCAGCCAAGTTCTGCGCACCAAGCAGAGGCCAGGTGCCTACTTTCAACCTGTTTGGGGGATCCGGGGCAAGGACTCAATTGTGGGCAGCACGGCCCTGTCCAAGAAATGGTCTAAGCATTCCATTTCCCCGGTGGATTATCAAGATTTTGTCCTCCAACAGGACTTGGAGGGGAATGAGCTGTTTGGAGCCCAAGCTCTGGCGACGGTATGTACTTTACTTATGCTTTTTACAATTCTCTTTTCATTCTTTTCTAAACCTTTGCTGTTTTCTCCTGCAGGCTAACGCCCATTTTCAAGGGGCTATTCACCAAGCCAAGGCTTGGAAGGTTGGCCTGGAAGATGCCAACAAGAAGTTGGAGGAGGCCAATCAAAAAATTGAGGCCCTTGAAGCTCAATTGGCCTCTTCCACTTCTGACCTGGAGACGGCCCGGGCTGAAAATGTCATCTTGAAGGCGCAGAAGGAAAAAGCCTTTGATGGCTGGATGGACACTCAAGAATTCAAAGACTTGATGGTGGAGCATGACGCCCTTCTTCATCCTGTTAGCTATAAGGAAGGCTGGGACGCTGCTGTGGAGGCCATCCAGGATGAGTTTCCCGAGGTCCTTGAGCAGTTGCCCTTTCCTTGCCCAGTGCGGGTTCCAGAGCTTGGAGGTGTTACTGAAAAGCTTGCTGGTATGATCAAGGATGGAGAGGAGGAAGATTCCCCCGAGGAGGAATTCGAGCCTGTTGCTAAGAAGGCCAGGGTGGAAGAATCTCCCAAAGCAGCGCCTCAACAGCCATCATCTTCTGCCGAGGGAACTTCTACAGGGACTTCGGAGGGGACGACCGAGACGTCCGAAGAAACGACTGAAACTTCCGAAGAGACTTCGGATAGTGGTTCTGAGGAATCTCATCCTTCCAAGGCCTAGTTTTTTGTATATCTTCTTTTTGAACTTTATTTGTATCAGAACTTGTTACCCTTCGGGGTTATGTTTTATACGTTGCTTTTCTTGCCTTTTTCTGTTTTATCTTTACAATCTTAATATGCATTTGAACCTTAAACATCCTTAGATAGAAATAATTTCAAACTCTTTAATATGAAGTCTGGTTTTCCAAAACCTTACATAGCATGGGTTCGACCCTAATCAACAATAACTAGACAATGTAAATTCTACTGGAATATAAAATCCTATGCAAGCAAAGCTTCAAGGTGCTTTTAAACCTACTTGTCAATGACAAGTGAGAATCATACTTCTCCTATCTTACACATAGTAAACCTTCAGGTTTTGTGCGTGCCAGGTCCTCGGGACTTCAAAACCTTCCATAGTTTCCAGCTTGTAGGTTCCTCTACCCTGAACGCTCTTGACTCTGTACGGCCCTTCCCAATTTGGGGCAAGCTTTCCTTTCTGTCCAACACCAGAAGCCTCTATTTTTCTCAAGACTAGATCTCCTTGTTTAAAAAATCTCTCTTTAACCCTTAGGTTGTAATAGAATGAAGCCTTTTTCTGATATTCTACTATCTTTGCATGTGCCTCATCTCGCACTTCATCAATTAGATCCAGGGCTAACCTCTGCCCTTCCTCATTTTCTACAGCATTGAAAGTCTGAATCCTTGGAGAGGAATGCGATATCTCCACGGGAACTACTGCTTCTGCCCCATATGCCAACATGAAAGGAGTTTCTCCTGTCGTGACTCTACAGGTAGTCCTATAGGCCCATAATATTGGAAGTATCTCATCCACCCAATTATTTCTTGACTTCTCGATCCTCTTTTTTAGTCCATCCAGGATTATCCGATTTGCTACCTCTGCTTGCCCATTGGCTTGCGGGTGAGCCACAGAGGTGAATCGTAACTCAATTTCATTTTCTTCACAATACTTCTTGAATTCCTCATTGTTGAATTGTGTTCCATTGTCAGTGACGAGGATACGGGGAATTCCATATCGGCACATAATGTTTTCCCACAGGAATTGTGCAACCTGCTTAGTTGTGATTTTGGCCAAGGGTTTGGCTTCGATCCACTTGGTGAAATAATCAATGGCTACAATCAGAAATTTCCTTTGTGCCGTGGCCATAGGAAAAGGCCCTAGAATATCCATCCCCCACATGGCAAAGGGAATAGGCGAGTTGATAGAGGTCAGCATCTCGGGGGGTTGTCTAACAACTGGTGCATGCTTCTGACAGCGATCACACTTCTTCACATATTCTTTGGCATCAGCCATCATTTCTGGCCAATAGAAGCCTAAACGGGTTATTTTATGAGCCAAGGCCCTGCCCCCCAGGTGTTGTCCACAAATACCTTCATGCACTTCTTCAAGAGCCAAGCGTGCCTCATCGGGCCTGAGACACCTCAGGTAAGGAACCACGAAAGATCTTTTATATAGAATCCCATCTATCAAAGAGTACCTTAGTGCTCGAACAGTTAACTTCCGTGCCTCAATTGCATCGCTTGGCAACCAACCGGTCTGAATGTGAGCCTTGATGGGATCAATCCATGACGTCCCCAAGCCTACGGGAGCCACAAGCTTAACATCTATGCTTCGTGTCTTCAAAACACGGAAGTACACACTTCCTGAACTTTCTTCAATCTCAGATGAAGCAAACTTTGATAGCGCATCTGCTTTAGCATTTTCTTCCCTTGGAATGTGTTCAACATGGCATTCATTAAATTGGGTCATCACAGCCCTTACTAGGTGAACATACTTAGCCATCGTATCATCCCTTGCTTCAAATTCTCCCTTTACCTGGGATATGATCAGCTTCGAGTCTCCACGGACCTTTAAGTTTTTGACTCTAAGTGTCCCAGCTAGACCAAGGCCAGCAATCAGGGCTTCATACTCTGCCTCATTGTTTGTTGTTGGGAAGTCTAGCTTCATGGCATACTCAATTAAGAATCCATCAGGGCTTTGCAAAACCAACCCTGCTCCACTGGAATTTGTTTTTGATGCTCCATCAAAATAGAGAACCCAATATTCTTTCTCCTTGTCCCCATTGTCGACTCCCTTATCTTGAGGTATGGTATCTTCCTGCCCCCCGACTTCTTGGTTGGGTATGGTACATTCCACCAGGAAGTCAGCTAGTGCCTGGGCTTTTATGGCCGTACGTGGCTTATACTTGAGATCGAACTCTCCCAACTCTATTGCCCACTTAATCAGTCTCCCACCTGCCTTGGGACTGTGAATGATATTTCTCAGTGGCTGATTTGTTAGCACTTCAATTTGGTGAGCTTGAAAATAAGGACGCAGCTTTCTTGAAGCCATTACCAAGGCTAAAGCGAATTTCTCAATGGCTGAATAATTCAACTCAGCACCATGCAAAATTTTGCTGACATAGTATACGGGTTTCTGGACTTTCAGTTCCTCCTTAACCAACACGGCGCTCAAGGCGCTCTCTGAAACAGCCAAGTACAAAAATAAAACTTCATTCAGAACTGGCTTGGCCAACAATGGGGCCTGGCCCATATACTTCTTTAACTCTTCAAATGCCTTCTGATTTTCCTCACTCCATACAAAGTCTTTGATGTTCTTCAGTGACTTGAAAAATGACAAGCACTTGTCTCCTGACTTGGAGATGAATCGTCCTAACGCAGCAACCCTTCCTGTGAGCTTCTGAACATCCTTGACAGTTTTGGGGGGTTCCATGTCCAGGATTGCCTTTATTTTATCGGGATTTGCCTCAATTCCCCTCTTCGAGACCATCAATCCCAAGAATTTTCCAGATCCTACTCCGAAAGCACACTTCGTCGGATTCAACATCATCTTGTGGTACCTCAGGACCTCAAAAGCTTCCCTTAAATGGGCTATATGATCAGTCTTTACTAGACTCTTGACTAACATGTCATCAACATAGACTTCCATAGTCTTACCAATAAGATCCTTAAAAATTCTATTCACCAACCTTTGATAGGTGGCTCCTGCATTCTTGAGACCAAACGCCATAACAAGATAACAATAAACACCAAAGTCAGTGATAAATGATACCTTTGGAATGTCATCCTTATGCATTTTGATCTGGTTGTATCCGCTAAACCCATCCATGAAACTCAGCATCTCATGTCCAGCGGTAGCATCAATCAAAGTATCAATTCTAGGCAGCGGAAAACAGTCTTTGGGGCATGCATCATTCAGATCGGTGAAGTCTATACACATCCTCCACTTTCCATTAGCCTTCTTCACCATTACAGGGTTTGCTAACCACTCCGGAAATTGAATCTCCTCAATGAATCCAGCCTCTAAGAGCTTTTCCACTTCCTGCTTTATAGCCTCTTGTCTTTCCGGGGCAAAATTTCTTTTCTTTTGTTTCACTGTCTTCCGGCTTGGATCTACGTTTAGCTTGTGAGTAATTAACTCCGGGTTTATGCCTGGCATATCAGCTGCTGACCATGCAAACACATCACTATTTTCTTGCAAAAATTTCACTAACTTCCCTTTAAGGGGCTCCTCTAATGTGGCTCCAATGAAAGTCGTCCTCTCAGGATTCTCGGGGTATAAAGGAACCGAGACCAATTCTTCTGCTGGCCTTCCTCTATTCTCATCATTTTCTCGAACATCCATATCTTCAATAGGAAGAACCTGCCCCCCGACTCCATCTGCCCTCAAAGAGGCCACATAACAGCTTCTAGCCATTTTTTGATCTCCTCTCTCTTCTCCAATCCCGTTTCGGGTGGGAAACTTCATGACTGAATGGTAGGAAGAGGGGACTGCCTTGAAGGCATGTATCCCTGTTCTCCCCATGATAGCATTATAAGTTGAACTAGCCTTTACCACTACGAAATCCAGCATCTGCGTTGCTTGCCTTGGCTCCGTACCTATGGTGGTTGGCAACTTGATTATCCCTTCCACAGGACATTCTACTCCAGCAAATCCATATATCGGCATGTCGGTTGGTATTAACTGGGAGTCGTTATACCCCATCCTTAGAAAGGTGTCGTGGAGCAAGATATCCACAGAAGCACCATTATCCACAAGGACACTCTTAACCGGGCTATTTCCTATTATTGGTGTTATGACCAGCGGGTCGTCATGGGGAAACTTCACACCCTCTAGGTCGGAATCATCAAAAGCCAACGTTACTTCTGTCCTGGCCCTCTTCGGGGCTTCTCCAACAATATGCATAACCTCTCTAGTATATGCCTTTCTGGAATTTTTGGACAATCCAGCAGCAGTTGGACCTCCAAAGATCGTGTTTATCACAGGCCCTCGAGGTCTCGGCCCTCCATAAATGGTGTTTATAACTGGTCCTCTAGGCTGGGGGTTTCGCCCCTGATCGTCTTGGTCCCTCCTACGATCTTCAAAGTTCTTCCTTCCATTATTATTTCTGTCCCCTCCATCTCCAGTATACTTGCTCAATCTTCCTTTTCGAATCAAAAACTCAATTTCATCTTTCAATTGCCTACACTCATCGGTGTCATGGCCAACATCTTTGTGAAACCTACAATACTTGCCCTTATCTAGCTTGGCGGGATCAGCCTTCAAGGGCTTAGGCCAGCGAATATCTCTGTCTTTCTCAATCTCCATCAAAATCTGACTTCTGGGAGCATTCAACTTAGCGTATTCAGTGAACTTTTGCCCAGGTCCTCCCTTCTTGGGGGTTGAATCAGGGTTTTGTTCGGTTCTAGGATATTTGTCCTTAGCGATATACTCCAAATCAGTTTTTCGTTTCTTGCCTCCAGTGGGCTCATTACTTACTACGGTCTTCCTCATACTTTCTTCAACCTTGATATACTTCCATGCCCTCTCTTGGAGCTGCAACATGCTCTCAGGGGGTCGTTTGGCCAAAGACATCTTGAAAAACTCATCCCTAGTTCCTTGTTGCAATTCTATCATGGCTACCTTATCATCAAGGTCTGGGACTTTTAAAGCCTCATTTGTAAAACGATTCAGGTAATCTCTTAAGGATTCCTTAGCTCCCTGCACAAGACTCATAAGAGATGCTGAACTTTTCTCATGGACTCTTCCACTGATGAATTGCTTAATAAAAGCCTGACTTAATTCTCTGAATGATCCAATAGAATTTGGGGGTAGGCGACTGTACCATCTTTGAGCCATACCTGACAGGGTTTGAGGAAAGGCCCGACATTTTATAGCATCGTTCACAGGTTGCAGCAGCAGTGCATTAGAGAATGTCCTAACATGATTAGCGGGGTCTCCCGTGCCATCATAGGCTTTGATAGTGGGCATCTTGAATTTCCTTGAGATATGGGCATTCATTATCTCTTCTGTGAAGGGTGGAGTTGGATCATCAGGATCTCCAAGGGGAAGGAGATTGCTTGGATCAGTTCTTGGGACAGCAGCCCTTCTTCTTACCGGACCATCCAGGTCTATGATAGGAGGAGGATTTCTCCCCCTAGGAGGTATGTGGGTTCTGGTGGCTTGGTGAGCCTCCAAGTCACGCCTCAGCCTTTGGATTTCAGCCTCATGAGCCCTGATCTTTTCCTGCACTTCTTGGGGATTCGCCCCTGGGGTGCTTTGGGGGCGTTGCCTTCCATCGGCCATTGGCTCTTTTCCAGGACGCCTCCTTCTCGGGGCCACTTCATCATCCGAAGATTCGGAGTCTCTCTCAGTGTATGGACCAGAAAATTCCCGATCCTCAGGGATAGGATCCAAACCTCGTATATAGGGGGGCGACCGCCCTCGTGCTTCGCTTCGCCCAGCATATCCGCTTCCTCCAACCTCAGGGTGAAGGGGCATCCCATAAGGGGGGTTAGTAGTAACAATAGTTGAATATTCATACCCGACGGGTCGAGAATTCACAGGTATATGTATTTGTTGAACTTGAGGATTCGTACCTTGAATAGTCGGGGGAGTTGTCCCTTGTGGCTGAGGATGAGTTGCCCCTGTCTGGGCTTCCCCCTGAGTAGATGCATAAGTTGAATGGGGAGGAACCTCCACGGTTGATGAAATCACCTGGGTTGTCCCTGATGGTGTTCCCTCCTCTAGAGTGCTGGTTGTTCTCCGTGTTCTCGCCATGGTTGTTGTTCCGTGTTCCCCACAGACGGCGCCAAATGTTATGGATAAAAAACCAAGGTTATTACTTGCTGTATTTAATACTAAGATTCAGGAGCTCAAGGCCTTTAATGGCTGCTCTCGTGTTTCGTGACTCAATCTGCCTTTACGAGATGCCTACGTATCTCTGTGAATTAGAGAATCAAGCCAAAAAACGTAGTTCTGATTGGTGGGGGTGAGACCCCTTATATAGATGTTGGGAGTCCTTGAATTGGACTTGGTATAGGAGACTTGGTGGGCAAGTCTCATAATTAGAATGGACTTTGGAGTCCTAGATAGTAGGAAACTGATTCCTTATCCTTTTAGGTCCCCTTGAGGCTAATCTCCAAGGATTTATATCCTTATCGGGACTCTTTTCAACATCTGATTTGTCCCTTATTAATTAATTACGAAATTAATTAATAATCAGGGCTTTTGGGCCTTTTTTATTCCATCAGGCCTGATCTGGTCCATCAGGCTTAACCTTTCTGGTCTGAGTATCATATATCTTTTTATTGGGCCTGGCAGCCCACAGTTTGTACAATTAATGCAGTATTTAATTATACAAACATAATTTATTTATCCCTATCAGGTATGATCCCTCAAACGATAAACGAAAACGAAAGTTAAGCGAACCGTATAACAGATCAGCGGTCATTAGCCAAATAATTAAAAGCTAATCAAAGAGATTAGTGGGGATGATGTCATCAAACAAATGAGAAGAGGACAAAGGAGGGAAGGTGATATCACATGGTGACATAAGCATGACCAAGCAAGTGTGTTGTTGGATGATTGTGAGCCACACAATATTTACCATGGTAACAACCTAATTAACAAGCAAACCAAACACAAAAATAAAAAGCAACCAAAACAAAAAAACATTTTCTTCTTCCCCCACTCTTTGCTCTCGTCTTTTCCATGAAAAGCAAAGGAGAAAATTTCAAAAATCAAGCTACACACCTTCATAATTCAAGAGGTTTGTTTCTTTAGCTTCCATAATTCATAACTAAGATGAGCCAGAAGTTTAAGCTCAAGATTCCATGTTTAACATAGCTAATCAATTCATCTAAGTTCTTGGTGAATAGTGTTTTCAAGAAACTAACTTTGTGTTTTCTTATGTTTTCTTCAAGATCCAAGCTTAGTAAAGATAGTTAGTGGTTATTTAAGGCTTCCTAAGTGATTCTCCACTCTCCAAGGAAGGTATAACCCCTCCAAACCCTAAATTTACTTTGAGTATTAGGTTTGGTTTTGTTTGTTATAGTTCATGAGAGCATGATTCTTGTATGTTTAGAGTTTGGATGGAATTATAATGATTTTGGGTTATAAATCTTGGTTGTTGGTTGATGAACCTTAAGTATAATTAGTAGCTCTTGTTTGAGATTGAATAAGTTGGAAAAATCATGAGGTTATGGACTGAGTTAGTAAGGTTTGGATGAATTTTGGTGGTATTGGTGGTTATGGGTTGATTTGTGGTTGATTGTGGTTGATTGGAGTAGTTTAAAATTTGGTAATCGCGTAAACATAGCCGTCGTAATGTCCGATTTACTTTAGACTATTTTTGCTCTTAACATTAGGACCCGTGAACTCACTGCTAGGTTTTGACCATTTCCATGATTAGATAGTTCATGTTACGAGCTTCGTTTTGATATGTGGTTCGTTTGAATCCGATGTACGGTTTAGGAGAAACGACCGTTTTAAGTAACGGTATTTCGCGACCGAACCATTACCCCTCGCCTTAATTTGAAACCTTGGTTAAGGACTTTAAAGGACTAATTGGAGTATGAAACATTTATGTAAAGTGTAATAGGCAGTTGGTAAGACTCTCGCGAAAGAATCGCCTTAAAACTCGTAATGGTTAATTTATTAAAAATGGTGGAGCCGAGGGTACTCGAGTGACTTAAGTGAATCGTTAAGCGCAAAGCGAGCGTTGGAGTCTAAATTGGTTAAAGTATAGATTTATAAGTGACTTTGGTTTAATTCCAACTTATATGTTGTTTATAGGTTACCAGACTCGTCCCAAGCCATTTGTAACCCCCAGTCGCTCAGGCAAGTTTTCTACCCGTATAACTGTTGTTGTAATATTCTTTATTTTATTAAAGAATAATGTTTCGATAATCAAACTTATTTTCGATTATTCGAATAAAGGTCGTACTTTCGTATAAGTATATCTTTGGTTATTTATTATTCATTTCAAGTATAAGTTTTAAAACTTCTACTTCAATTATTTTTATAAGGATTATCCTTGTGGGAATATTATTTAAATAATAATATTCAGATATTTTCTAATATATCGGGACTGATTTATTTCATTAAATCAGCATTACTCCAAACATTCTTAAAAATGTTTTCGAGTCTTCAAAATGATTTTAAAAGTTAGAGCGGATCCCAAAACTCGTTTTCAATTTTAAGATCTTCCTTTCAAAGGGGATTTAAATACTCGCTTTTAAATTAAGGGATCCGGCTCTGTGGTGTATTTTATATTCACAACGAGGTTGCTATTTTGATAAATAAATTGATTACTTACCCAACGTTCGGGAAGTAAGTCCATCTAATTGAGTCGGCATAAGCGACAGGCCGGGGTACGGTCTATCAAAGTGTAAGTGGCTGGGTGGCAGCCCATCAACGCGTAAGAGGCCGGGTGGCGGTCCAGCACAAGGTCCTAATGAGGCCAGGGTGATGACCGGTGGGGGATTCATCCATCTACTAGTAGAAAAGGTTACTTATTGGTATCTTTGCCTGATCAGCAAGATATCGGGTTTATGCCAAAATTCTTTTCTTTCCAAATTTATTGGATATTGCAAATCTGTTCATACTTTACATGACAGAGGTTTTCAGGAAATGTATGCGAGATATATATGGATATATATATATATATATCGGGACCTAATGAAGTATCTCGTAACTTCATTTCATTCAATAATATTTCAAAGATTGAATCTATTCAAGTCTTATCTTGTAGTCTCATCTGTGTGATAAACTTTTGAAGCTCATTATACCTTGAACGGTGGTAGTTCAAGTAGTATTCGGATATAAGTATATTGGAGTATCTTGTAACTTCATCTTTTAAACTTATATCTAGTAAATGATTATCTTGTGCATGTCAAAGATTTTCGGGAAAATGTTGAGACAAGGTTAGATATATGAGATCACCTTGCAACGATATTTTATACAGTTATAAACGGGAACTCTATGTATATTATACATGTCAGAGGATTTCAAACATTGAGAAAAGTATATATGTATATATATACTGAATATTTTGCGACTTGGTCACGTTAAGATATCAGCTTGGTTCATTTCTTCTTGACCAAGACTTTCATGTGTACTATTAGAAAGCTCATATATTGTTAGTTATTATACATATTATTTTGGTGGGCTTGTTGCTCACCCTTGCTTTCTTCTTTCATCACACAACATCAGATAGACAAAATGAACAGGACCAAGCTCCCAATTCGCGAGCGGATAGGAAACGTTCCGCAGTTTCCTATAGGCGTTGATGTCGCTGTATCTGAGGTAGGAACTACCAATAGGCTAGGCTTTCAACTTTTGATGTACCATACTTATGTATCTTTATCAATTGTAATAATGGCAAAGAAATGTAAATTTATTCAGAAACCCTTTTTAGGTGTATTGGCATATAATTTTGGAATAAAATGACTCGTGTTATTTTTGGATATTCATCTCTGAGACTATAACTTGTGGTGTGTGTGTTTATTGTGGGGTCACAGTACAGAGTAGTTGATTGTTCATTAAGATTGGGTGTTATTAAGGGAAATGGAACTCGTGACAACCCGGATCCCCGACCCCGGATTTGGGGGTGTTACAGAAATGGTATCAGAGCCAAGCGTTATAAACCTCAGAGATGATGTGACGTTAAGATAATAAGTTCACTAAGATAATAAGAACTCTTTCCAAGTTCATAGTCGGGCTACCTAACGTAGTACTGATAGTTAAAACCCTTATGGGAACCCTTATAAATATCGTGATAGAAGCGTAGCTCATTATCGTATATGGTAGTGGGACTCTGAACCCTGAGGATGAAGAGCAACAGCGTGATGATGTTTTATTACTAATTGGAGATTGGATTGTGGATCCGATAGAGCGTCCTAACGCAGGACCAGATGATGTTCATATTGAGGATGTAGCGGTTGAGGATGTTGTCCTAGAAGGGATTGTGGCTGAGGAGGATTCTGTAGAGGATCCTGACAAGAATGAATATAGGACCACTGAGGAATTGATGACCATGATTAGGGAAACTACCAGAGGTAGGATTAGCCGGTCACTACCGGAGGTTCGTTCAAGTTTGTAAAGATAGTAGCCCCTTTGACGCGGCTTACTCGTAAGACTAAGAAGTTTGAATGGACTGAGAAATACGAGAAAAGCTTTTAACAACTAAAGCAAAGGTTGGTGGCGGCCCCTATGTTGGCGTTGCCGGATGAAAAAGGAGATTTTGTGAATTGTAGTGACGCTTCGCATAAGGAATTAGGGTGCTTCTTATACAGCACAGCAAGGTAATCGCGTACGCGTCAAGATAATTAAGGGAATATAAAGTTCGATATCCCCACCCATAAGCTTGGGCTCGTGGCAATAGTTTTGCCCTAAAGATTGGAGGCACTACTTGTATGGAGAGAAGTGCGAGATTTACACAAGGCAAAAGTGCTCTAGTACATTTTAACACAGAAAGTGCTCAACATGCGCCAGAGGAGGTGGTTAGAGCTAATCAAGGATTACGATTATGAGATTCTTTATCATCCAGGGAAAGCCAAAATGGTGGCTAATCCCCTTAGTAGAAAGGAGAGACTCAAGATGATAATGTCTTTGGGAGAGTTGATAAGAGATTTCGAGAAAATGGAAATACAAGTAAATGTAATCGGAGCCAGAACTGAAAAGCTGTTTGAGATTGTAATACAACCCGAATTATTGAAAAAGATCATATTGTGCTAAGAAAAAGTGATGAATGAAGGCAGAGAGTCAATGACTGGAGAAGAGATTAATACCAAGAAAGATGATAAGGGAATAACGAGGTATCCCTACAAAATTTGGGTTCCAAACGTTTAAGAGCTTAAGGACTGGATCTTAGATGAAATCCATAGCTCGAGGAATAAGATTTAGGGCAAACCCCGAATGTGATAGTCAGGGAGGTTGCCATTAAGAAAGAAGGTGCCCATAACATAATGAAGTGGAAAACAAGGATTTTAACGTATAAGATAACCCCAAGTATGGGAGAAGGATGAAACATTTCATACTAAGGAAACAGAAAGTCGAGTAAGGAAAGGAGACCCGAGACGGTACTCCTATACGACAATTCATGGACCTGTCTAAAGAGAACTTAGACTATTATCCCCAACCACCACCCTGAGGAGACAGTGCGGTGGGAAATTCTTTCAGGACCTTTAAGTCGCTAAGCTCTCAGAGTTCCAAGGAACAAGTGAACACAGTAGAGGCGAGAGCCTGGCTAAAGGAAATATAGGAACCATTTGAGATTCTAAATGATGGACGAATCACAAAAACTGTTTTTGTCACTTACCTTCCTAAGAGAGAGGCCACCCGCTGGTGAAAGACCAAGAAAGGCACGGAGCCAGAGGTTATGATAAACTGATTAAAGTTTAGTCAATTGTTTTCGAGAAAGTAATTCCCAATATTATGGAGATACTGTAAAAGCTTTAGAGTCAGAACAAAGGCGGACGAGTATGATGAATTATGAAGCTAAGTTGTAAAAGTTGTCAAGATTCGTTCTGATGACACTAATCCCAGAACGACGTGATGTATGAAGTCAATGAGTAGTGGGTTCATGAAATGATTGTAATAGAAAAGAAAATAAAAAGAAACTGAAGTGGAAAGTAATATAAAGGCAATAGAGTTGGAGGAATGATAAGGGAGTTAGATATGAGGAAACCCTAAAGACTCGTACCAATAGAAATAGAAAAGCATGTAATCGTCAGGATGAGAGTGATTCACCATGAGTTAAAGCCGATGGATGAAGGCATGAAAGATACATATATTTTATCCCCTTTAAGTTGGGAGGATTCGAGGAAACCTTGAGATAGTCCGAAGGATAAACAAGGAGACGCAGATAGACTGAGGAGACAAGAAAGTAAGAAATTAGGAAAATTGGATGAAGGAAGTGACCTTCAAGAAAGTGAAGTGTCAGACCGGGGGCATGATACCCAGAAAGGGAGACGCCGGGTATGAAAGATATCCCAACATTGAGATGACTGTTGAGATAAACAACAAAAGTAAATAAGGATTTATTAAGAAGAAGTTCATGTTGAACACGACCAATATCTTCTAGAACATCACTGTTATCATTACCAAATCAGGCAAGAAAAGTGGATAACTGTTGTTATCTTTTGGAGGCCATATGGATTGAACTTATTTTGAATAAGGGTGCTATCGTGAAATTGGTATAGACTATCGAGGTGGGAATGATTGAATAAGATAATCTATCAAGGATATATGACTTGATTTATCCATGGAAGGATGCAAGTACCTTTTTAAAGGTGGAATTGAGGATATAACTTCGATAACTTGAGATGAACCCTAGGGGAATGCATAAAGGTTGGCATTTCACCCTTAATAGGGATATTATGAGTTTTTGGGTAGTATGGAATGAAGGACTAAAGTAACAACAACCTTTAAAGATCAGTAGAGAAATTTTTCAGAAGTAAATAGATGATGGTTCTAGTATTAGTAAATGGTATTTTGATATGCCCTGTATCTAGGGAATACAGGAGGAATGATTTAAGGATAACCTTAGAGGTTTTACAAGGAGAAAGGTAATATTCAAAGTTCTCAAAAATAGAAATTTTGATAAAGGAAATGTGACGTAATTATAATGATGCCAAGTGGGGCACGTGTTAAACCACGAGAAAGTATGGATCGAACCAGTAAAGGCTGAAATTGTTCAGGGAAATTAGGGCCTAAGATAAAAGATGTTCTAAGTATGATTGAGAGTCAGTCGTGACAGTGATTAACCTCTAAAGACTGAAGCAATAACTTACAGAAAAATGGTGATATTTTTTTTTACTCATCAGATTTTAAGGAAAACATCTTCACATAAGCAGTGATTGAAATGAGGTAGAAAATTTATTTGGAGGTGGTTAAAATAACATTGACTGTAAGAAAATTTTACTATCAGGAAAAGCCAAAGAGGTGGCCGATACTTTAAAGGTAAGAGGATAATTATAGGCTCTTGTGCCAAAGGAATACAGTGATGATGGTTAAAGCTGTGATGGTTGTATTATGGTTTGGAAGATTAACATTCCTTCTGATGACTGTGCAATACCCAACCGTAATAGTAGTTGGTAAAGGTTTAATTCGTGTAATCGCCATGAGCGGGCTATCTATCTCAGAAGGTACTATCTTGAGATAAGCCAGGACCATGTTTCAAAAAGGACTAAACGAACCTTCGAGTTAAGTCTCCTGTTGAAGGTATATGATTAAGAATGGTATTAACCTGCTATCGTTGTTTTGATTGAAACTCTTCTGCAATTTTATCTGCTTCATGTCATGTATGTATGTCAGGATCAAGAGTGTTCTTCATGAATCATGAATGGTGATTATGTTACCTCCTTAGAAGGATTCGATACGACATGTATGGACTCCGTATGGTTAGATATAAAGATTTCATAGAACGTGAATGACGACAGTAGGTCAGTGGTGGACCATAGTAATGCAGCAATGATTCTGCGAGTAATGAGCTGATTACAACCGTGAGAGTTGTATTGGAATGGATGTTGAGATTGAGTACCACTAATCGGGGCGTGGTAGTGTATAAGTTATCATTGATAGACTAATTAAGTAGAGTATCTACCTATTGAATATTTATTCCCTCTTATGAAAAGAGAGTCGTATTACTATATAAGGAAGGTTGCGGTGCAAGCATAGAATTCTAGTAACGATGATGTCTAGAATGAGATCCCAGATTCAATTTTCGATATCGAGGGAGTTTCAAAGGTGATTGTGTATAAGCTCGAGGAAGAGCATGGGTCCATAGAATGATGGACGGAATAGCAAAAATATTTAGGCATGTGAAATACGATGATATAATACTTGATGTTGATATAAATACATATATGTTTTGTTCTCCTATGACAAACCTCTATAGTTCAGAGGTAGATTCCAAGCCAGATATTTTATGGCAATAAAATTTATTTTTTTTTACGAATATAGAATTCTCTTCAGTTCGTTCTTTTCTCTTCTTTTCATTTCATGTAAGTTGAGAAGAATAAACCTTCTAGAAGGGGAGGTATTGCCGAATGACTATCTATCTGTGTGATAGAAGCCTAGTAGGATACCATCTATTATTTAATTGCTTGTCAAGTACTAAAGGCTGGCCACCTTCTATACTAACTATGCGATATAACAAGTGTTCATGATCATAGTGATCTCTCAACAAATTCCTTTACTTCTATATGATTGATCAAACTTTGGAAAATAGAAACAGCTGAAAAAGGAGTAGTAAAGTTATGGTGGTATTCGGAATGGAAACACATTCATGATACTAAGGTTGACGCGTGTATTAAAAGGTTATAGAACGCTAACGAGCAAAAGTATAACCAGTATAATATTAGGAACGGAAGGTAGTAGCGATTACAAACTGGAAAATAATGGGTATTGAGAAGCAAAAGCTCTAATGCTAAAAGCTATAATGAGAGTCTGTGCAATAGACTTGAAAGAATTTGGAATGATCACTTAACGCAGATTGAGTTTTCTCACGACAATAGATCATATGTCATTATCGAGATGTCGCCTTATGAGATCCTTGAGGGAAGACAATGTCGATCTCCCTTATGTTAGGATGAAGTTGTAAAGCGCAAGATGCTCGGACCCGCAGTAGTCCAAAGGACCAGGGATATAATAGATCTAATCAGAGGACGGCTGGTAGTAACCCAAGATGGACATAAGAGGTATGCTGATTTGACTTGAAAGGACAAAGAGTATGAAATAGGGGACCTAGTAATGTTATAGGTATCCCTTGGAAAGGATTGATGAGGTTCGGAAAGAAAGGAAAGCTAAGTCCACAAATTGTTGGACCCTTGGATATATTAAGACGTATTGGGAAGTTAGCATATGAGCTAGCCCTACCCCAGAACATGTAGCAAGTCATAACGTGTTTCACATATCAATGTTAAGGAAATGTAATTCGGATGCCAGATAAATAGGGGCATATGAGCGCATAGACATGCAACCCAACGTAACCTATATGGAGCAACCAGGAAGGGTTATAGAGTGAAAAGGAACTAGTGCTTAGGAGAAGGGTTATCAAACTAGGCAGAGTTTGGTGGTAGGACCACAATGTGGGAAATTTACTCGAGAGTTCGAAAGTGCAATGCTAAGAGAGTATCCCTATTCATTTTCTATCTGATTCCGGGACGGAATCCTTTTAAGTAGGGGAGACTGTAATAACCCCAATTTTTGGAATTTTTTTTTTGAAACCCTTATGAATAGTGATTTTGCAGATTATGCTGAATAAGAAAACTTTTCATGCCACACTATGTAGGGGTTCTGTTATTGATATTCTGAGATTTTATTAGTACTCTATATGGTATATAAGTGTATGTAAAGATCGTCAGAATCCAATTCCGAACACTTTGATTTTTCCCGGAAATCCACCAGATACAGAAAGAAGTGAGTATAAGGTAACAGGATAAATAGGATTTAAATTCAAGGATTTTGAGAGAGGATCATAAAAGGAATATAATGTATTGAGAAAGGTTAAGGGAACCCAAGTAATAAGATCCTGGGTATGATCCCTCAAACGATAAACGAAAATGAAAGTTAAGCGAACCGTATAACAGATCAGTGGTCATTAGCCAAATAATTAAAAGCTAATCAAAGAGATTAGTGGGGATGATGTCATCAAACCAATTAGAAGAGGACAAATGAGGGAGGGTGATATCACATAGTGACATAAGCATGACCAAGCAAGTGTGTTGTTGGATGATTGTGAGCCACACAATATTTACCATGGTAACAACCTAATTAACAAGCAAAACAAACACAAAAATCAAAAGCAACCAAAACAAAAAAAAACATTTTCTTCTTCCCCCACTCTTTGCTCTCGGCTTTTCCATGAAAAGCAAAGGAGAAAATTTCAAAAATCAAGCTACACACCTTCATAATTCAAGAGGTTTGTTTCTTTAGCTTTCATAATTCATAACTAAGATGAGCCATAAGTTTAAGCTCAAGATTCCATGTTTAACATAGCTAATCAATTCATCTAAGTTCTTGGTGAATAGTGTTTTCAAGAAACTATCTTTGTGTTTTCTTATGTTTTCTTCAAGATCCAAGCTTAGTAAAGATAGTTAGTGGTTTTTTAAGGTTTCCTAAGTGATTCTCCACTCTCCAAGGAAGGTATAACCCCTCCAAACCCTAACTTTACTTTGAGTATTAGGTTTGGTTTTGTTTGTTATAGTTCATGAGAGCATGATTCTTGTATGTTTAGAGTTTGGATGGAATTATAATGATTTTGGGTTATAAATCTTGGTTGTTGGTTGATGAACCTTAAGTATAATTAGTAGCTCTTTTTTGAGATTGAATAAGTTGGAAAAATCATGAGGTTATGGACTGAGTTAGTAAGGTTTGGATGAATTTTGGTGATATTGGTGGTTATGGGTTGATTTGTGGTTGATTGTGGTTGATTGGAGTAGTTTAAAATTTGGTAATCGCGTAAACATAGCCGTCGTAATGTCCGATTAACTTTAGACTTTTTTTGCTCTTAACATTAGGACCCGTGAACTCACTGCTAGGTTTTGACCATTGCCATGATTAGATAGTTCATGTTACGAGCTTCGTTTTGATATGTGGTTCGTTTGAATCCGATGTACGGTTTAGGAGAAACGACCGTTTTAAGTAACGGTGTTTCGCGACCGAACCATTACCCCTCGCCTTACTTTGAAACCTTGGTTAAGGACTTTATAGGACTAATTGGAGTATGAAACATTTATGTAAAGTGTAATAGGCAGTTGGTAAGACTCTCGCGAAAGAATCGCCTTAAAACTCGTAATGGTTAATTTATTAAAAATGGTGAAGCCGAGGGTACTCGAGCGACTTAAGTGAATCGTTAAGCGCAAAGCGAGCGTGAGAGTCCAAATTGGTTAAAGTATAGATTTATAAGTGACTTTGGTTTAATTCCAACTTATATGTTGTTTATAGGTTACCAGACTCGTCCCAAGCCATTTGTAACCCCCAGTCGCTCAGGCAAGTTTTCTACCCGTATAACTGTTGTTGTGATGTATATGTGTATATGCATGGTCTTGTGATAAATGCATATTTGTTATTAGCAAATTCTTGCGATATATTGGAGCATGTGATATGGTATATATGCATGCCTGTTTCGTATTCTTGATTTATATATCTGTTGGTTCAAATGCTTATTAGTTGCATAATACCTATGCTAGAGATAAGCAGTAGTTGCGTATATCCTGAGTATAGGGGACCCAAAGGTGAACCATTTTCTAAAACCGGGAGTAGATGTTCCCGAGTATATGATATATATATATATATATATTTATATATATATATTGATATGGTTTTTAAAAACTATTAATCGAATAAGGTTTATTCGATAACTTTATATTATTTAATGAATATTACTTGAATATTCATTCGAGGACTTATGACTCACTTTATATTATTTAATGAATATTACTTGAATATTCATTCGAGGACAGATGACTCCGCTTATATTATTTAATTGAATATTATTTTGAATATTCATTCGAGGACTTATGACTCCGCTTATTTACTAAATAATATTCTTTATTTTATTAAAGAATAATGTTTCGATAATCAAACTTATTTTCGATCATTCGAATAAAGGTCGTACTTTCGTATAAGTATATCTTTGGTTATTTATTATTCATTTCAGGTATAAGTTTTAAAACTTCTACTTCAATTATTTTTATAAGGATTATCCTTGTGGGAATATTATTTAAATAATAATATTCAGATATTTTCTAATATATCGGGACTGATTTATTTCATTAAATCAGCATTACTCCAAACATTCTTAAAAACTTTTTCGAGTCTTCAAAATGATTTTAAAAGTTACAGCGGATCCCAAAACTCGTTTTCAATTTTAAGATCTTCCTTTCAAAGGGGATTTAAATACTCGCTTTTAAATTAAGGGATCCGGCTCGGTGGTGTATTTTATATTCACAATGAGGTTGCTATTTTGATAAATGAATTGATTACTTACCCAACGTTCGGGAAGTAAGTCCATCTAATTGAGTCGGCATAAGCGACAGGCCGGGGTACGGTCTATCAAAGTGTAAGTGGCTGGGTGGCAGCCCATCAACGCGTAAGAGGCCGGGTGGTGGTCCAGCACAAGGTCCTAATGAGGCCAGGGTGATGACCGGTGGGGGATTCATCCATCTACTGGTAGAAAAGGTTACTTATTGGTATCTTTACCTGATCAGCAAGATATCGGGTTTATGCCAAAATTCTTTTCTTTCCAAATTTATTGGATATTGCAACTCTGCTCATACTTTACATGACAGAGGTTTTCAGGAAATGTATGAGAGATATATATGGATATATATATATATATATCGGGACCTAATAAAGTATCTCGTAACTTCATTTCATTCAATAATATTTCAAAGATTGAATCTATTCAAGTCTTATCTTGTAGTCTCATCTGTGTGATAAACTTTTGAAGCTCATTATACCTTGAACGGTGGTAGTTCAAGTAGTATTCGGATATAAGTATATTGGAGTATCTTGTAACTTCATCTTTTAAACTTATATCTAGTAAATGATTATCTTGTGCATGTCAAAGATTTTCGGGAAAACGTTGAGACAAGGTTAGATATATGAGATCACCTTGCAACGATATTTTATACAGTTATAAACGGGAACTCTATGTATATTATACATGTCAGAGGATTTCAAAGATTGAGAAAAGTATATATGTATATATATACTGAATATTTTGCGACTTGGTCGCGTTAAGATATCAGCTTGCTTCATTTCTTCTTGACCAAGACTTTCATGTGTACTATGAGAAAGCTCATATATTGTTAGTTATTATACATATTAATTTGGTGGGCTTGTTGCTCACCATTGCTTTCTTCTTTCATCACACAACATCAGATAGACAAGATGAACAGGACCAAGCTCCCAATTCGTGAGCGGATACGAAACGTTCCGCAGTTTCCTATAGGCGTTGATGTCGCTGTAGCTGAGGTAGGAACTACCAATAGGCTAGGCTTTCAACTTTTGATGTACCAGACTTATGTATCTTTATCAATTGTAATAATGGCAAAGAAAAGTAAATTTATTCAGAAACCCTTTTTAGGTGTATTGTCATATAATTTTGGAATAAAATGACTCGTGTTATTTTTGGATATTCATCTCTGAGACTATAACTTGTGGTGTGTGTGTTTATTGTGGGGTCAAAGTACAGAGTAGTTGATTGTTCATTAAGATTGGGTGTTATTAAGGTAAATGGAACTCGTGATAACCCAGATCCCCGACCCCGGATTTGGGGGTGTTACAGTTTCTTGATCACTTTCATCATCACTGTCATCACTAACTATCTCCACATTATCAAACTTCAGGCTTTCATGAGAATCTTCATATTGCAATCCTTCAATCTTTTTATCATCAAACACAACATGTATTGATTCCATAACAATGTTGGTTCTAAGATTGTAGACTCTATATGCTTTTCCCATAACATATCCAACAAAAATTCATTCATCTGCTTTAGCATCAAACTTCCCATGTTGATTAGTTTGATTCATCAAGATAAAACATTTGCAGCCAAAGACAAGAAGAAAATTTAGGGTTGGTTTCTTGTTCTTGAACAATTGGTAGGGTGTCATACATTTTGCTTGATTAATCAAAGAAATATTCTGAGTGTAGGAGGCAGTACTCACAGCTTCAGCCCAAAAATATGTTGGTAATTTTAATTCTTCAAATATTGTCCTTGCAGCTTCAATAAGAGATCTGTTCTTTCTTTCCACTACTCCATTTTGTTATGGAATTCTTGCTGCAGAAAACTCATGCATTATCCCATTCTCTTCACAAAATGGTCTCATCACAGAATTCTTGAACTCAATTCCATTATCACTCTTGATTCTCCTTACTTTAAAATCAGGATGATTATTGACTTGCCTTATGTGATTGATGATGATTTCACTAGCTTCATCTTTAGACTTTAGTAAATATGTCCAAGAGAACTTTGAAAAATCATCTACAATTACTAGGAAAAATCTTTTTCTTGAAATGGACAACACATTGACTGGTCCAAATAAATCCATGTGTAGCAATTGCAAAGGTTCTTCAATTGTTGAATCAAGCTTCTTTCTGAATGATGCTTAAAGCTGCTTTCCCTTTTGGCAGGCATCACACAATCCATCCTTAGAAAACTCCACTTGAGGAATTCCTCTTACCAGTTCTTTCTTGACAAGCTTATTCATGGTCTTGAAGTTTAGATGGGACAGCTTCTTGTGCCATAGCCAACTTTCATCTTGACTTGCTTTACTGAGAAGACAAGTGACAGATTCTGCATTAGATGAGTTGAAGTCAGCTAAATACACATTTCCTTTTCTCACTCCAGTGAGAACCACTTTGTTGCTTCTTTTGTTTATCACAACACAGGCTTCTGAATTGAAGGTTACTGAATTGCCCTTATCACAAAGCTAGCTGATATTAAACAAATTGTGCTTGAGACCATCCACTAGGGCAACCTCTTTAATGATGACATTGTCTTTTGAAATCAAACCATATCCCACAGTATAACCCTTGTTATCATCTCCAAAAGTAATACTTGGGCCAGCTCTCTCCTTGAACTCTGTGAGCAGGGTAGAATCTCCAGTCATGTGTCTTGAACAACAACTATCCATGTAACAAAGATTCTTTCTGTTTCCCTGCACACATCAAAACCAAATCAGGTTGATTTTGGTACCCAAGTTTCCTTGGGTCCTACCTTATTAGCTTTCTTATTTGGTTTCTTAGGTTTGATTAATTTGACTTGGGAATTTCTGATTCATCCTTAGTCATTTGAATTGGACCTTTGAAACCAGTCATTAAAACAGAATTATCATGCACATTTTGATTAGCACAAAAAGGGATGTTGTCTGTAAACATGTTATTCCAGTAAGGCATACTAAATGGCATTTATGGCATACTAAATACAGCATGATAAGGATTAGGTACAAATGGCATATTAGCAAATTGTGCATTCATATTTTGAGCAGACATAGCATTCATAGGCATAGAAGGCATGGCATTCATGTTGGGAAAAGGAGAGGGTACAGATATAGGAGTAGGCATCGCAAGTTTGCAATTAACAGACAAATGATTAACACTACCATACTTAACACAGATTTTTCTTGGAGCATACTTATCAGGTGTGTAGTTGTTATGTTTGTTAATCCCTACTTTCCCATTTCTATTGTTTTTCTTTTTAGTTTCTATTTTAACCTCAATCTTTCTAATCTGTCATTCAATTTCTTGATGGACAGATGACCAACATTCACTTTCTTCTCCTTTTTCACTTGATTTGATTCTCCTGAAACAAAGTTTTTGGAAACTGATTCATACTTTTTATTCAACTTGGAAAGTTTGGCTTTGCTCACAGGTTTGCTCACAGCTAACGGATGTGGCTCTTTGTCACTCGACGGATAATACTTTTGATTATCTGACGAATGACTTTCATCATCCGTCGAGTCCACATCTATTAGAAATCCTTCAATCAAATTGGATTCCAGCTTCTCCTTACTCTTTTTCCAGGCTGCATCACAAAAGGACCCAATACCTTGAACTTTAGTGATTTGAGCATGGATATCTCTTGATGATTTCCATGCTTTAATCACTTCATGTTCTCATTCAAGCTGCTTCTTTAAAACCTCTTCTTTCTTCAAGTACTCAGTTAATTGTTCCTTAACAAATTTACACTCAGTTCTCAATTTTTCAAATTCAATAAACTGAGACTCTAGCACATTATTCCTCTCACTTAAAAATAAATTGTTTTCTTTAATTTTAGTATTTTCCTTAGTGAGGGACTTAAATATAACACGCAAGTGATATAATTCTGTAGACATGTCATTGATTGCATTATTATACTCAGCTTTAGATAAATGTGCTAGGATAGTGGCGATTACCTGATTACTTGAAGAACTTATTTCTGTTTCATCAGACTTGGCCATCAGGGCTAGATTGACATAGCTTACATCTTCATCTTCATCCAATCCATCAGCTGCCCAGTCATTTTCCTGTGTAATGAAAGCCCTTTCCTTTTGCTTGAGCAACTCAAAATATTTCTGTTTGTAATCAACAGGCTCAAACTTCTTTTTACTGGAATCCGACTTTCTACACTCACTGGCAAAATGCCCTGCCAAGCCATATTTGAATTTTGATTTATCCACCATGTTTCTACTTGGCTTGGCTGCTCCAAAGTTATTTTTGAACTTGATCTTGGAAAATCTTCTAGAAAGGAATTCTAAATGCTCATCAATATCATCCATGTCATCCTGGCTCAAATGATCTTCATTTTCAGCTACCAACCCTTTTCCCTTGTTCTCAAAGACCTTTGAAGTAGACTCAACAGCTTCTACCTTCATCTCTTTCTCTTTCTCTAACTCAGCAATCAGTGCTATGGACCCTCCTTTCTTCCTTCCTTTCTCCATCCTCTCATCTTGCTCTATTTCAAGCTCATAAGTTTTCAGGATGCCATACAGTCTCTCCAAGGTAAACTCCTTGTAATCCTGAGAATTTCTCAGTGAGACTGTCATTGGTTTCCACTCCTTTGGAAGAGATCTAAGGAACTTGAGGTTAGAGTCTTTTGTCTGATAGACTCTTCCATGCAACTTTAGAGCATTTAGTAGTTTTTGAAACCTACTAAAGATATCAGTGAGAGACTCACTATCTTCACAATGGAAGTGCTCATATTGCTGAATTAGCAGTTGCATCTTATTCTCCCTTACTTGCTCAGTACCATCACAAATAATCCAATTAGTGTCCCAAACCTCCTTGTTGGTTTTGCAGTTAATGATGTTAACAAACATGTCACCATCAACTCCATTGAACAATATATTTATTGCCTTCTTGTCTTTCCTGACTTGCTCAATATCAGGATCTGACCATTCATGCCTAGGCTTGGGAAAAGATGGTTCATTGCCAGTTGCAGCTCTCATTGGTACATGAGGTCATCTCTCTATGCAATCCATATAGGCCTCATCTTGAGAAAGAAGATGTAGATGCATTTTGACCTTCCAGTGGTGATAATTGTCTTTATCCAGAAAAGGAATTTTAACTCCAACATCCTTCTTGTTCATCTTGTTGTTTGTTGTGATCTTTACACTCTTTGTATTTCAAGAGCTTGCTCTGATACAAATTATTATTCCATAACAATACAACAAGAATTACATAAGGGGGTTGAATATAATTCTGGCTTCTTTTTGAGATTTATAAAAATGTTCTACCTCAATATATATAAGTGTTTTGATTTGCAAATTGCGGAGTGAAAGAATTAAGTAAATCAAACACAAAGTAATAACGAAAACACAAGTCTTTAAAACTTTCTGGTGGATTTGAATGTATCCACCATATATATATATATATATATATATATCGATTTGAGAACTCTGTGAAGCTCAAATTGGCTCACAGCTGCTTTACAAGTAAACAAACAAACTACAGAGAAATTCTTAACAAGTACAGCATATCTTCTTCTTGTATTAGTCTCGATCTTCTTTCCTGTGAATCAGCTTCCTTCCTTAACTGTTAGTCCTCCAGTACTTAAGTTCTGATATCCATCTTCTGATATTATCTTCTGATAATCTAAGTCCTGATATCCTTAAGTCCTGACTTCCAGTAAGTCCTGATTCCAGTAAATACTGATATTTCCTGTTAGTTAAGATCTGAAAACTAAACATGAAACATATTAGACATGACATCTCAAATATATCCAACAATCTCCCCCAACTTGTAATTATGCAAGAATATACAAGTTAATAGATTTGATGATGTCAAAAACACTTAAGTTCAAATGCAATAAGAGTTTAATAAGACTATAAATTACAAATTACAAAACATCCAGCTTTACCAACATCACTGAATCAATCTGAATCCATAATGATTCTTAACAAAATCATTTATCAGATTATCTTCAGCTTTCTTCAGAACTTCAGCTAACTGTGCTTTGACCTGCATCAGTTCTTCTTCATTACTATCACCAATTTGATAAATGGATGTTCTGAGAGCTCGAATGGATGTTCTTTCAAGTCCATCACCAAGTCTGATAACCTTAGGATGTGAAGAGTTTCATTATAATGTAAGCATCTTCCTTTCAGAATAACTTCCACCTTAGCAGAATTCTTCAGCATAGGAATTTATCTTCCATCACCTTCAGTAATCATTGGACTGTAATGAGAAGTCTTTTTACCAGAGATTCGGAATAGATCTCTTATAGCCTTCAAAATATATTCTGACCATCTTCTTGTAACATCATATTTTACTTTCAGAAGATAATAAATATGTTGAAGTTCTCTGATAGACTTCTTTAATACATCAGAATCAGCTAATCTATAAGTCCTTCCATCATTGAGAAATAAGATTAATTTCTCTTTCAGATTCTCCTTATCATGAGCATCTATCACAACTTGAGCAGACAACACCTTGTCAAGGTGCCTTTGTTTGATTTGTTCATATGGCTTGTCTATCAATATGAAAGGATCTCTTAGAGTAACCTCTACTCCTATTTGAATCTTCTCTTCGTCAGAACCTAATCCAGCTCTATCTCTAGGTTGCTTGGCTTTCAACCCAAATGTAGCAAGTTGATTAATCATGAGATTGGATTTTGGTTCAACTGGAGTAGCTTTCTTCCATAACAGCTTCTTCTTATCAGCAATTGTCAATTTATTCAAATCAACTTGAGCATTGTCAGCAGTTGATGTCTTGATAGCTTGATCAGAATTTACTGTTTCTTCTGTACCTTCCTGTCATTTATTCTGAACAACAACTTGAGCAGTGACTTGGTTGGTTCATCAATTTTTTCTTTCCCTTTGTCTTTGGGATTACTCTCATTCTGTGATCTAGTCTTGAACTTTGAAGTTCCAGAATTTGACTTTTCCTTGATCACAATGCCCTTTTCCTTTAGCCTTAGAGGTTTCTTTGCATTAGAAGCTTTAGACTTAGGATTAGTCTTCTCAGCAGCAAATCTAGCTTCTTCTTCCTTGAGAGCTTCTAAATCCATTCCTGGATTGTGTTTCAGAAATAATCTTCTTGCTATCTCCTCATCAAGTGTCTGGATTTTAGGATCTTTGTAATAAACCGTAGTCTGCTTCCCCTTTAACTTCAAAGTTTGCAAAAACTTCTGAGAGTCTTCAAATCCTGACTGAATCAGAATATCAGAACTTGACATCAGACTTTGCTTATCACCACTTGACTTCAGTCTTTGAGCATTCACAGCATCATAACTTGACTTATTCTGAATAGAAGATTTTCCTTGAACTTTTATTTGACCTCTGCTCTTTTCAGAGTTTCCCTGGTCATCACCTTTATCATCCTTTTTCTTCAGTTCTTGAGTAGGTGAGCATTTGGACTTAACTACCTTCTCCCCTTTTTTGGCATCATCAGGAAGTAAGAGAGAAAGAAGAAGTTCAACTGAAGATTGGATTTCATCCAATTGAGCTTTCTGAGAAGCTTGATTAACCAGAACCTCGGCAATTTGGGCATGTTGCTTCTCTTGAGTTTTCTCAATGGCTGCAACTTTTTCAGAAATAGGTCTGATATACCTATTTTTGTCAAGCTTGAGCACTTGATCGAGCTTATCAGCTTGTTCACTGAGTGTATCAACCTTTTCATGAGTAGCAGTATGTAGACCTTGAAGATGTTTTGTAGACAGAGCTGTGATCTTGAGTTGTGTCTTGAAATTAGCATTTATGAGCAACTCATCAGCCTTTGCAATATGCTCTGTCAGAACTTTAGAACATGGAATAAAATCTGATTCATTCCACATCTTGGTCCACTCAACACCTCTGTGAGTATCCTGCCAAGGAATAGGTGTTTCCCTTTCAACAAATTTCTTCACCAATTCTTCCTTGCCCAGAGTAGGTACTAGAGTCTCAACAGAATCACTGTCATCAGAACTTGAGGAAGACTCATTATGTTCTGATAGCTCAACAGTGTGTAAAGCAACTGGAGATTCAGGAATAACATCATCTAAATTCTGATCAACAGAATTTATCTCCAGAGCTTGTGTCTTTGATGTAGATAGAGCTTCCAGATAAAGAACTTCAGGTATATTCAAATTATGAATATCTATTTCAGAATTATCAGTTTGTTCTTTAGCATTATCTGTAGCTTTAATAGGAGAGACAAGACGGGTAAGAACTATGTCATTAGCAGTGTCTTTGGCTTGAGCTGGAAGGGCTTCAATGATAATTGGTTCTTATAAGATCAGAGATTCCTGATCCCCTTCCTCAGCTTCTTCAGTATCTTCTGATATAGCCTTAGCCAAATACTTCCTTGCCTTCATTTTCTTCAATCTTCTTGCCAATGAAGGAGTTGCTTTAGCAACATCAGAATTTACAAATGTCCTTTTCAAAGTATCAGAACTTTGAGCTGTTGTTTCTTTCTGAGAAGTAACATTTTCAGGTTCAAATGCATGAACTCGTGCTTCAATTATTTCCTCAAATCATCAAAATTTATTATTGACCATTATTAAATCAAAACATTCATCACAGGATAAAGTTAAAAATGATGAAGTAAAGATTAACAAATTCTAATTAAAACATGCACAGTCATATAATTTGAGAAACAAAGAACAAATCTTGCAATTAAAGGAAATTTCATTAATATATCAGATGAGTACATTTAATGAAATTTATCAATTACATGCAAAAATTACAAGATAGTCCTATTCTAAAAATTCTTAACATCAACAGCCTTAGTCCTAGTCTAAGAAGACTGACAAAGTTGACGGTGAAGAGAAACGAATGGATGACAATTAATTCTTCTTCCTATTTTCAATAAAGAGAACAGTAATACGAATGATTTGCTCCTGCTGTTTAAGAATACGAAGATGAACTTCTCTTTGGAAAGACAACTGATCATTTTTAATATTTCCCGGAAGTTGATTCCAGATGTCGAATGGAATGCTGTTGATAGGATATAGTGTCGGAATTCCATTTCGAAAAATGGTCACAGTTTCTGTGCCATAGCAGTAAAACCAACTAAAATGAGCCATTGTTTGAGAGAAATGAACAAATGTGATTTTACTGATGAATGATCAGTCATTTAAATAGGCAATGGAATACCAAGGGACGCGAGGAGTGTTTAACAATTACAAGTAAAAATAATGATCCCTCGACTCCCTAGACTGATGTGTAATAATAATAGTCAGTAAAAGATCTAAAGCAAGAGTTAATAGGCACGGGAAATAATTAAGAATTACTATGCACGTGCAGTTTTTCAAGACATACATGTTAACCACTAACCCATAATGATTATGACTGTTTTTATCTCACCCCAATTTTATTCTGATTTAAATATGACTGTTTCATATTTTACCACAAATAAGTCAAGTAAAGAAAAATGCCACGTAAGCATCAAGGATTCCATCAGGATTTAATATCAGAACTTAACTTATATCAGATTTTAATAGTCATCAGAACATGGTTTTTGTACTCAAATAGTGAATATCTTTTTATGTGATTTCTTCATACAAATACTGACTTGTTTTCTTCAGAGTTTAATTATAAGAACTTCCATCAGAACTTGTCCTCAGAATTTATGCAAATGACACTTAACTGTTTTTCAAAAACAACTTAATCACCACAGTAATTTTCATCATTCATATGGAGTGAAAGTGTGTGCATTCAGCAAAATATCAGATAAAGATTAAAGTCTGATCAACTTCAGTACATCTTAGAAATAAGGCATAACTAAGAAAAATGCTTAAAATCTGTCATCAATCATGATGTCTACTATAGAACAAATTTATGCATGAGTCTACCTCAACTGTTTGTGCTCATTTTATGCATCTTTTGAAATTCCTTTTTATAGTGGCTTCTCAGTGTAAATGAGTCACGACTGCTTATCAGAATTTATGCTGTTATCAGAGTATTTCTCCAGTAATCATAGAGTGTGAAAAGTCACCAAGAAAAATATTTGCTTTTCTAACGCATATTACTTAATACCAGCAATGCACTTGGGTCTTCCCTTCCACATTTGTACTCTAGATCTCAAAGGGGTACCTGACTTTTATTCTTTTCTTTTGTTTTCTTTTCTTTTAATAAGTGAGGTTTATCAGCAATTAGTTCATTCTTAAGGTTTATTGACATCAGAATTTGACAGATAAGAAACAAGAATCTAGTTTGTGACTTAGTAATAAGATACACAAAGTAAACTTGACTAAGCTCAATATCAAAATATGCTTGTGTTAATGAGTTTCCACATAAACAACTAATTCAAACATGGGATTTCTAGTATGTTAAAGACTACTAGGTCAGCATCTAGCACAGTTATCCTCATTGGATTTAATAGTCACAAAATATTCAAAACACATATCAGAGTATATAAATCCACATCAGATAATAATCAGCATTTAATGAATTTTCAAATTAAACATAGATTACATATAGATAATACAATCTGTAAACACTGATCATAAAGTCTGATGTATGAGAACAAAAACTAAGCAGATTTAGAGAAAGAACCTGAAATCATTCCAAGTTCATTTACCAATCTTATAAAAGTAGCTTCACATAGTGGTTTTGTGAAGATATTTGTTAGCTGTTGACTTGTTGGAACAAAATGCAATTCCACTGTACCTTCATCCATATGTTCCCTTATGAAATGGTACCTAATGCTGATGTGCTTTGTCATTGAGTGTTGAACTGGATTACCTGTCATAGTAATAGCACTTTGATTATCGCAGTAAATAGGGATTTTAGAAAATTCTAACCCATAATCCAATAACTGATTCTTCATCCAAAGAATCTGTGCACAACAGCTTCCTGCAGCAATATATTCTGCTTCTGCAGTTGATGTGGCAATTGACTTTTGTTTCTTGCTAAACCAAGAAACCAATCTGCCTCCAAGAAATTGGCAGCTTCCACTAGTGCTTTTCCTGTCAATTTTGTATCCTGCAAAATCTGCATCTGAGTAACCAATTAGCTTAAAGTAGGATTCCCTAGGATACCATAATCCTAGATCAGATGTACCCTTAAGGTACTTGAAAAAAAAATTCACAGCTAATAAGTGAGGTTCTCTTGGATCATCCTGAAATCTTGCACAAAGACAGGTAGCATACATGATATCAGGTCTACTTGTAGTTAGATAGAGTAATGATCCAATCATACCTCTGTAGTTAGTAATATCTACTGATTTACCAGTATTCTTATCTAACTTGGTTGCAGTGGCCATGGGAGTGGATGCAGTTGAACAATCTTGCATTCCAAATTTCTTCAGTAAATTTCTGGTATACTTGGATTCACAGATAAAAGTGCCTTCTTCAGTTTGCTTGACTTGAAGGCCCAGAAAATAGTTGAGTTCTCCCATCATACTCATTTGATATCTTGACTGCATTAGCTTTGCAAACTTCTCACACAGTTTGCAATTAGTAGAACCAAATATGATATCATTAACATATATCTGTACCAAAAGTAAGTCTTTTCCATGGTTGAGGTAGAATAAAGTCTTGTCAATTGTGCCTCTGTGAAATTCACTTTCCAGAAGGAATTGAGCTAAAGTCTCATATCATGCTCTTGGAGCTTACTTAAGGCCATAAAGTGCTTTGTCAAGCCTGTAGACAAGATTGGGAAATTTAGGATCTACAAAGCCTGGAGGTTGTTTAACATATACCTCTTCTTCTAATTCTCCATTGAGAAAAGCACTTTTCACATCCATTTGAAAGACTTTAAACTTCTTATGAGCAGTATAAGCCGAAAAGATCCTTATGTCTTCTAATCTAGCAACTGGTGCAAATGTTTCATCATAATCAATACCCTCCTGCTGAGAGTAACCTTTAGCAACCAGTCTTGCTTTATTCCTTGTGATTATGCCATCACTGTCAGTTTTGTTTCTGAACACCCATTTTGTACCAACAACTGATCTATTCTTTGGTCTTGGCACTAGGGTTCAGACTCTATTTCTTTCAAATTCATTTAACTCTTCCTGCATTGCTTGCACCCAATCAGCATCTTGAAGAGCTTCTTCCACTTTCTTTGGTTCAGTATGGGATAGAAAAGAATGATAGAGACATTCATTTGTAGTTGCAATTCTAGTTTTGACACCTGCTTCAGGATCTCCAATGATTAAATCAAGTGTATGTGCTTTAGTCCACTTCCTTGCAGATGGAAGTTGATCTCTAGAACTGGATCCTCCCCCATGATCCATGCTGTCTCCATCAGCATTTTTTGATGCTCCCCTGTAGTTATGCTCTCTGAGACTTCAGAATTTGAATTTGATTTTTCAGGAGTTGAAGAATCAGAGCTTCCAGAATTATCAGAGTTTGGCTCATTAGAACTAGATGAATCAATACTTGAAGAGCCGGTGACAGGTTCTGATGCTTCTCAAGAGTCTTGAGATATGGTAGGATCTTCAGCTTGCTCCCCCTGGACAGGTGCATTTTCCTTTGGAGTTGTTACCACAGTTTCAATGACATCAGAACTTAATCCATCAGAACTTACAGGATAAGAATTTTCAGGATCGGAATTTAAATCTTCATTCTCAAATCTCAGCTGATCATAATCATGAAAATCTTCAAGTCCAGTAATCTTCTTATCATTAAAAGAGACATTGATAGATTCCATGAAAACTCTTGTTCTTAAATTGTAGACTCTGAAGGCTTTTGTGGAAAGTGGATATCCAACAAAAATTCCTTCATCAGCTTTTAGATCAAATTTTGACAGCTGCTCAGGATGAGTCTTAAGAACTAAACACTTGCAACCAAATACATGAAAGTATTTCAGATTTGGCTTCTTCTTCTTCACCATCTCATATGGTGTTTTTTCATGCTTGTTTATAAGTGTAGCATTTTGTGTAAAACAAGCAGTCTGCACAGCTTCAGCCCAAAAATAGGTTGGTAGCTTTGCTTCATCAAGCATTGTTCGTGCAGCTTCAATGAGAGTCATGTTCTTTCTTTCTACAACTCCATTTTGTTGTGGAGTTCCAGGTGCAAAAAATTCCTGTTTGATTCCATGATCTTTGCAGAACTCTTCCATGATTGAATTCTTGAACTCAGTGTCATTATCACTCCTTATGATATTAACAAAATCTTTGATCAATTTATCCAGCTGTCTTACATGATTAGTTAGGGTAGATGCAGTTTCAGTCTTCTTATGCAAGAAGTACACCCATGTGTACCTTGTGAACTCATACACTATAACCATAGCATATTTCTTCTTTGCAATAGACATGACATTGACTGGGCCAAATAGATCAACATGCAATAGGTGATAAGGCTCAAGAATTGATGACTCAGTTTTGCTCTTGAAAGAAGATTTTCTTTGTTTTGCCTTCTGACATGAATTACAAAGGCCATCAGGAGCAAATACTATTTTTGGCAGTCCTCTCACAAGATCTTTCTTTACAAACTCATTTATATTGTTGAAATTTAAATGAGAGAGTTTCTTGTGCCAATTTCAGCTTTCTTCAATTGATGCTCTACTCAACAGACAGATTGCAGAACCATCAGTACTTGTTGAAAGTCTGGCTTCATAAATGTTACCATGCATGTATCCTTTCAGAACCACTTTGCCTGTTGAATTACTTATTACTACACAGTGTTCTTCAAAGAAATCCACATGATCACCTCTATCACAGATTTGACTTATACTCAACAGATTGTGTTTAAGTCCTGAGACAAGAGCTATTGTTTCAATGATGACATTCCCAGGATTGATCTTACCATATCCCAGAGTTTTCCCAATGTTTCCATCTCCATAAGAAACTTCTGGGCCAGCTTTCTCCACAAAGTCTGATAGCAGGGCTTTATTTCCACTCATATATCTTGAACATCCACTGTCCAGAACTGGGATGTTCTTCCTGTTGCCCTGCAATCACAAAGACCACTAAAGGTTATTTTTAAGGACCCAGACTTGCTCGGATCCTTTGGCCTTTTTAAGTTTGTTAACATTTGCAGCGGATTTAACATCAGAGTTTATGCTAACATTTTTCTTCTCAGTATTGACAGTATCAGACTTTGCATCATACTTTACACTAGAAGGAATTAAAGTAACATTCTTTAAAAAAGGTTTTATCTAATAATAATCATAGTACAAACTATGATATTCCTTGCAAGTATAAATGGAATGCCACACACTACCACAATGAAAACAAGGATTTTGTGGCTTAAACCTAACAGACTGACACTTAACTCCTGACTTAGAAGGTAAGGAGTTTATATTCTTATTCTTCCTGCAAAAAGAAGCCAGATGGTTAGAGTTTCCACAGTTATAGCATTTCTTTCTAGGAGCATTAGGAACAGGAATATAATTGTTGCTTTTATTCACACCTTCCTTTCCATTCCTATTTTTCCTAGCTTCCTTTACCTTGTTTACACTGGTAATCTCTTTCAGCTTATGTTTAAGCTGCTTCTTTGTCATTAAGCCTATGTTAACTTCAGTTGGTTTATCCTGTTCTAATTTGTTGAAGGTGACTCTGTTATCACTTCTGTCTCAATATCTTTCATCTTTTCAGAATCAGACTTTACAGTTTTAGCTACAAATTTAACAGGATTTACCTTTGGCTTAGTAGTCTGTTTAACAATAATTGGCTTAACTTGTTTAGTTCCTTTTTCACTTTTCTCATCTCCATAACCTAAAACCTCTTTCCAGTTTCCACTACTTAGTATATCCTGAGTTGCTCTTCCAGAGTTAGTCCAAGTCCTGATAATCTCTCTCTCTCTCCTTTTCTAACTCAGTTTTTAGAGATTTATTCATTTTTAGCACTTCATCTCTTACATAAAAAGCATCATCTCTATCCTTCTGAGTTTGATGGAACATAACTAACTCTTTTTCTAAATAATCATTCCTCTTTTTAAAAGCAAGATTTTCAGAAGTTAATCTTTCACATGTTAAAGTTCGATCTCTATAGCTAATAAACATGGTTTTAAGATATAATCTCAACTCAGTAATATCATCAATATGAAAGGCATAAGTTGTTTGAGGTATCTTTAACTCAGCAGCATCAGAACTGCTATCAACATTTGCCATTAAGGCATAGTTCTCCTCATCTTCAGAATCTGAGGTGTCTGTACAGATTTTCTTCTTTGTGACAAGTGCCTTGCCTTTGTCACTCTTTCCTTTCTTGCATTCAGGAGATATGTGGCCTTTCTCACCACAGTTGTAGCATTTGACATTTGACTAATCTCCTCTGTCAGACTTTCCTCTTTTGCCTTTAGATTTTCTGAAGCCCTTCTTATCAGAACTTCTACCTTTCCTAGAAAACTTCTTTCCTCTTCTAAATTTCCTGTATGCTATCTTTGTGATACCCTTCATCATAAGAGCACACAGTTTCATCATCTCTTCATCAGCATCTACTTCAGGTAGACTTTCAGTTTCTGAATCATCATCATCAGAACTTGATGATTCTGAATCAGAATTTATGATGAGAGCCTTTCCTTTTCCTTTCTTTGAGACAGCCACTTTGGGGGATTCCTCCTCAGCGTTAAGAGCAACTGTTCTTGACTTTCTCCCATGTCTCTTGCTTCTTTGATCCATCTCAAGTTCATAAGTCTTGAGCATTCCATAAATTTCATCAAGAGTAGTTTCATCAAGAGCATAGTTATCTCTTATAATAGTAGCTTTCAAATCCCAACTTTTAGGAAGAGCTAAAAGGAATTTTAGATTTGAATCTTCAATGTCATATTCCTTGTCCACCGGTGACAGATCATTCAATAGTTTGACAAACGTGTCATATAAGCCAGTTAATGACTCATCGCTTTTTGAGTCAAAGTGCTCATACTCTTGAGTGAGTATAGTCCTCCTGTTTTTCTTGATTGCATCAGTTCCCTGACACCTTGTCTCCAAAGCATCCCATATCTCCTTTGCAGTCTTGCAGTGAATTACCCTATTTTACATGACATTATCAATGGCACTATGCAGCAAATGCCTTACCTTTGCATCCTTGGCAATAGATGAGATATCTTCAGTTGTGTATTCACTTTTCTCCTTTGGTATGGTCTTTGCTGGCTGATCTGCAACTACAACAGAGAACTTGGTTGGCTTATGCGGTCCTTCATTAATTCTGTCAAGGTATTCTGGATCTGTAGCTTCCAGAAATATAGACATCTTCACTTTCCATATGGGATATTCATATGGTCTCAGCATGGGAACCCTGATAGTCTCATATCGACTATGGGTTTGAGTCTTTGGAGTTTCTTCAGTTTTAGCAGGCTTGGTTGGATTTTCTGCTTCTTCAGACATGATTGTTTTGGATCTTTAATGTATGTGTGTTAACAGATAGGCTCTGATACCACTTGTTAGGTCACACAACACTGTAGAAGGGGGTTGAATACAGTGTAGAATACAATCAAATCGATTTAAAGCACAAGTAACTGAAAACAGATGTATTCGATATAACAAACTATGTTACAATGGAACTGTTCTCTCTCAGTGATGAACAAATATCACGAGAGATGCTAGGTTACAATATATGATCTTCTCGATGATCATAACTCTTATAGATTAAACCTATGTTTGTGTTTATATAGACACACAGTTACAAGATAACTTCTAGTTGATATGGAATATAATTCTATCTCCTAAAATATATCAACCAGATATCTTATATAATTCTTCTAGTCCTCGAACTCTTTCCATGCATATCTTCTTCTTGTATTAGTCTCGATCTTCTTTCCTGTGAATCAGCTTCCTTCCTTAACTGTTAGTCATCCAGTACTTAAGTTCTGATATCCATCTTCTGATATTATCTTCTGAAAATCTAAGTCCTGATATCCTTAAGTCCTGACTTTCAGTAAGTCCTGATTCCAGTAAGTACTGATATTTCCTGTTAGTTAAGATCTGAAAACTAAACATGAAACATATTAGACATGACATCTCAAATATATCCAACAGGGTAGTTATTTGACACTTGACTCCATTTCATTTATGCAGAATTACAAGATATCTCATTTTTACAATTGATCAACCTATTTTGCATATCTACTAGTAGTCAACGTGACTCATATGCTACTACAGAATCTACAAAAAGTTGTTTGCAGAAATGTGCTACAAAACTTATTATTAAATAAGCTACTCACTTGATGAATGTCAAATCATCATCCGTCGGGACTATATTGAATCATTCATCGGGACTATATTTAATCATCCGTCGAGTGCTACAAAATTCACTAAGTTAAATCTACTAAGGTGTTTTGTATAATTTATCATCAAGTTCACAACATATTCCTAACACATAGGTTCATGTATTTGTTATGCATGATTCGTAGGTAATTTTAACCATCTTACTTGCCCTATGTAATCAAGATAGATAACTTGTGCTTAAACCGTTATGTTGTCAAATTTTATAGACATATAGGGTTTCAATATAATTGGTGTCTATTCAACTTCTATCTCTATTTTGGATGTCTGGTAGTATGGTACTCGTGCAACGAAAGTTGGCGTTTATCAGTTTCGTGTTATCTAATTATTGTCATCACCATTGCATGCTAAGGTTAAGAACAATAAGGTTATTGAATGAAGTATTTAATGAAGTTGGAATCCCATGTTTGTCATATATATTAAGCCAGTCAATCTTATTCTCTTAGTTATAATTATTAGCTTAATTCTTTGTTATAAGCAACCTCAATTTGTTATCATCTTAGCATTCAATAATAACCATACATTGTTGCTTAAGTGCGTAAATTAATTAGTTAACCAAAGCCAGTCTCTGTGGGAACGAACTAGAAAAGATTCTATATTACTTGCGAACGCGTATACTTGCGTGTATTATTAGCGCGTGTTTAGCGACTAACAAGTTTTTGGCGCCGCTGCCGAGGACTGTAGTGTTAATTTATAGTTTATGTGCTTTCCATCAGTGGTCGTTAAAGTTCATTGACTCGGACATTGTTACTTATTTGCTTCCTTGCTTATTTCAGGTACTCTAGCGAGGGTGTATGCATACGCGTTCGTGTACTCGTAAGAGAATACTGGATAAAGCTGAGCAAGAAGTTGTGGTAGTTCGAAAGGAAGTTTTTGAAGAAGAAAAGAAGGTAGAAGAAGAAGAGAAGGTCGAGGAACCAGCTTTAGTGGAGATGGGTGATCAAGCAGAAAATCCTAAGGCTTTGATGGACTATTCTCAGCCTAAGATCAATGATATTCAGTCAAGCATCATCAGGCCAGCCATCAGGGCTAACACTTTTGAGATCAAGTCAAGCACGATTCAGATGATACAGAGCTCAGTTCAGTTTGGGGGTTCTCCTACTGAAGACCCCAACATGCACATCAGGGATTTCATCGAGATTTGCGACACTTTTCAATGATGTGACTGAAGATGCTATCAAGTTATGACTCTTCCAGTTCTCTCTGAGGGACAAAGCTAAGTGCTGGTTATATTCTCTACCAGCAGGGTCTATCACCACTTGGGAAGATCTTGCTCAAAAGTTTCTCACTAAATTCTTCCCTATGGCGAAGACTGCTGCAATCAGGAATGCTCTTACTCAGTTTGCTCAGCAAACTGGAGAATCTCTGTGTGAGGCTTGGGATCGATATAAAGAGATGCTAAGGAAGTGCCCACACCATGGCATGCCTGATTGGATGATTATTAACTATCTCTATAATGGATTGGGTGCTACTTCTAGACCCATGCTTGATGCAGCATCAGGAGGAGCCTTCTGGGCTAAGAGATACGATGAAGCTTATGAACTTATTGAACTGATGATTGCTAATGAGTACCAGAATCCTTCCCAGAGACTGACTCAAGAAAAAGTAGCAGGAATTCTAGGGTTGGATGCAACAACTTCTATAGCTGCCCAACTTAAGGCTTTGACGATGAAGATGCACACTTTGGCTAATCATGGGGTTAATCAAATCGCTAGTGTCTGTGAGCTTTGTACTGGTGCCCATGAGACTGATTAATGCCCAATTTCTAGTGAATCAGCTCAGTTCGTGAGCAACTTCTAGCGTTCGCAGCAACCTGTGCCAGCCACTTATCATCCCAACAACCGCAATCATCCTAATTTTAGTTGGAGCAACGCTCAGAATACGGTTCAACAGCCTTATTAGCACTATCCAGCTAAGCAGTATGACTCCCTTGCTTTTCAGCAACCGCAATATGCATCAAGACAACAACTCTAGCTGTAATAAGCTAATGAAAAATCTGAATTAGAGGAGTTGAAGCTTATGTGCAAAAGTCAAGCTGTTTCTATCAAGACCTTGGAAAATCAAATTAGGCAAATTGCCAATACCTTGATAAATCATCATCCTGGTACACTACCTAGTAACACTGAAGTGCCAGGAAAGAGGGAAGCTAAGGAGCAGGTAAAGGAAATCACTTTGAGGTCTGGAAAGGTTGCGAATCCCAAACAAACTCAAGCATTGACCGAAAAAGCTGGGGCTGAGAAAGAAGTAGAGCAGCGGGAAGTAGAAGTGGAACCAAGGAAGATTACTGTTGAGCACACTCCTCTTGAGGGTAATACAGGGGAGAAACAGATCTATCCTCCACCGTCTTTTTCTAAGCGGCTGCAGAAGAAAAAGCTGGACAAGCAATTTGAGAAGTTTCTGGAGGTGTTCAAGAAACTTCATATCAACATACCTTTCGCTGAGGCTCTTGAGCAGATGCCAAGTTATGCAAAGTTTATGAAAGGTATTCTCTCTTGGAAAGTGAAGCTAGATTATTTAGAAACCGTCGCTCTCATAGAGGAATGAAGTGTTGTGCTGCAACAGAAGTTTTCTCCAAAGCTTAAAGATCCAGGAAGTTTCACTATTTCGTGTACTATTGGAAAAGTGTCTTTTGACATATGCTTATGTGACTTAGGAGCTAGCATCAATCTGAAGCCTTTGTCAATCTTCAAGCAGTTTGACTTACCTGATCCAAAACCAACTTATATGACCTTGCAATTGGCCGACCGTTCTATTACATATCCGCGAGGTATTGTGGATGATGTCTTAGTCAAGGTTGATAAACTCATCTTCCCTGTTGATTTCATAATTCTTGATTTCGAGGAGGATAAGAAGATTCCCATAATCTTGGGAAGACCTTTCTTGGCAACTGGCCGAACCTTGATAGATGTGCAGAAGGGTGAGCTCACAATGCGCGTGCTAGATCAGGATGTAACTTTTAATGTGTTCAATGCTATGAAATTTCCTATAGAAAATGAGGAGTGCTTAAGGGTGGAGTCGGTCGATTCTGTGGTTACTTCAGAATTTGATCAATTGCTAAGGTCCGATGCCTTAAAAAAGCCTTATTGGGAAATTCAGATAGTGAAGATGATGAAGGTGAAGAACAATTGCAATATTTGAATGCTTCTCCCTGGAAGAGGAAGATTGATATGCCTTTTGAATCTCTTGGAATGGAGGAATTAAAAAAAGCTAAAGGCCTCAAACCATCTATCGAGGAAGCTCCCACTCTTGAGCTTAAACCTTTACCTGAGCATTTGAGGTATGCGTTTTTAGGTGATGCATCTACTTTACCTGTTATTATTGCATCTAACCTTCAGGTAGTGACGAGGAAAAGCTTCTGAGGATTCTGAGAGAGTTCAAATCGGCGATTGGCTGGACTATAGCAGATATCAAGGGAATCAGCCCTTCTTATTGTATGTATAAAATTCTGCTAGAGGAAGGTAGCAAGCCTACGGTCGAGCAGAAAAGACCACTTAATCCAATCATAAAGGAAGTAGTAAAAAAGGAAATTCTTAAGTGGCTAGATGCATGGATCATCTATCCTATTTCTGATAGTTCATGGGTAAGCCCGATTCAATGTGTGCTGAAGAAAGGTAGAATTACTGTGGTAGCAAATGAGAAGAATGAGCTTATTCCTACAAGAACAGTCACGAGGTGGAGGGTTTGCATGGACTACAGGAAGCTGAACAAGGCCACTTGGAAGGATCACTTCCCTTTGCCCTTCATTGATCAGATGTTTGACAGATTGGCTGGTCATGAGTACTACTGTCTTCTGGACGGTTATTCGGGTTACAATCAGATTTGTATCGCTTCAGAAGATCAGGAAAAGACTACCTTCACTTGTCCATTTGGTACTTTCGCCTTTAGACTAGTTTCTTTTAGTCTGTGTGGTGCACCAGCCACATTTCAGAGATGTATGATGGCCATCTTTTCTGATATGATTGGCCAGAATGTGGAGGTATTCATGGACGACTTCTTTGTATTTGGCGAATCTTTTGATGAATTCTTGCAAAATCTTGGGCACGTTCTCAAGAGGTGTGGTGAGACCAATTGGTTCTCAATTGGGAGAAATGTCACTTTATGGTGCGTCAGGGCATTATTCTAGGGCACAAGGTTTCTAGTAAGGGTACTGAGGTGGACAAAGTCAAGGTGGGGGTTATTGAGGATCTTCCTCGAAGAATAATAGCAGAATAAAGAGAAAAAAATATTATAATAGCAGAATAAAGAGAAAAATCGAAACTTTCACTCCAAAATCAATTCCCACCCAATTTTTACTCTACCACATCCCATAATTCCCTCTCCCAATCAAAACCATTATTCCCACGATTCCCATAATCAATTCCCACTTCTTTTCCATATCTAATTCTCACCTCTCCACCTATAAATACATACACTTATACACAACTTTTCCACCACTTCACAAATTCTCAAACACAAATCTCTCTAAAACACTTAGATTTTATTTTCTCTTATTCAATCCCAATGCCACCGAAGAGACAAAGAACGCAAGTAGGCATCAGCACCACCGATTCTTTATCTACGGGTGGCTTGAGGCCAAGATTTTCCACTCTTGAGGCGGAAGAAGAGTACACGAAGCTACTCTCGAAGCCTATTGTAAAGGAGCGAGGTTTTCTGCCATCAGGAAAGGATGGTAAACTGTTGGAGATGATTCTTGAGATGGGATGGGTTCCTTTTTATGAGGCTCCTGCTGTTGTGCCCATGAGTGTTGTGTGGGAGTTCTATGCTAACGCAAAGGCAGAGAAGAATGGCTTCACGGTGGTTAGGGGGATGACTGTAGAGTATAGTGTTGATGCGATAAGGAGGGTGATTGAGCGGCCCGTGAGGAAGCCCGGTCAGGACACTTGGAACGATATGACTCCTGAGGACTTCAACTTGGATCAGATCATTGTGACTCTGTGTGTTCCTGAGACTCATTGGAAGTTCAAGAGGGGAACTACTGATTACTCCATGTTCCCTGCGTCGTGCATGAACAGGTTTGCATGGGCTTGGAACTCGTTTATTTGTGCTAACATCATGCCATCTTCGCATGTGCATGAGATTACTGTGGAGCGTGCTCGTCTGTTATGGGGTATTCTTCAGGGCGATTACATTGATTTGGGGATGGTGATTTATCAGGGTATTTTAAGATTCTTGAGAGGAGGTACCACGGGTGCTATACCCTATACGTCCGTTGTGACAAAGTTGTGCATGGTAGTTGGTGTTCATTGGCCTGCACAGGAGCAGCTGCAGCTTCCCAGTGCTCCTATCGACAGTTCTACACTGTTGAGTATGCAGGAGTGGTATGGAGGGAAGCCCGATCCTAAGGGGATTTGGTATTCATATGATCATCTACCAGGTGGTTTACCCAAGGATCAGGCTACTGCGGGAGGTTCTCAGAAGGCCCGTAGAGCAGCTTAGAGAGCGCAGTTAGGAGAGGAGGCTGGTTCATCACAGCATCTGTAGGAGGCAGCAGGAGCAGAGGTTGGAGCTGGTTTGAGTTTGATGTAGTATAGGTGTCTAGAGAGGAGGATGGATGTGATGCATGACATCCATAGTTGGTTTGCACATGATCTCACCCAGGCACTTGGGACAGCTTTCAGAGCCACCGGTGTTGACATCCAGTGGCCAGTATTTGGTGAGGACTCCGTGTATCCGCCTCCAGACATGCCTGACAATTCACCCGTTGAGGGTGAGGATTCTGATTCACAGTAGGTATGCCTGAATTCCTTACTATTACCTTTACTGAGGACAGTTAAATATTTTAAGTTTGGGGGTAGTAGTTGAAGGAATATGTTTTGTGTGAGTCACATATAGTTACATATTCATGATAGTTTAGTACATATAGTTTGCATATGTTGCCACATAGTTTTTTTTGGTAGTTTTATGATATTTTGTGCATTTAGTTTCATGAATTTGCATTATAACATGATCCCTTAGATGATTTTTCCGATTAATTGGTGATATTGATTCTAGTGTAGTGATGTCGTATTTAGTGATGTTAAGTATTATCGAATTAATTTTCCTGCTAGAGATAATTGTATTTCACTAAGTCTTATAGGTTGCTAGAGTGCTAGATCATGATCATGGTTTGTTTATTTGTCGAGGTTTAATCGCTTATTTATATTTAGAATTTTGGATATTCTCTTAATAATAAAAGACAAGGATATTTAAAAATTAGAGAAAATTGGATTTCATTGCTAGTTGTTATGTATTAGGTCACACAACATTATAGAAGGGGGTTGAACATAGTGTTTATACAATCAAATCGATTTTAAACGCAAGTATATAACAGTAATCAAGTATATTCAATATAATAAACTCTGTTACAATAGAACAGTCGTTCTCTCTCAGTGATGAACAATATCACTAAGAGCTGCTAGGTTACAATGTATAATCTTCCTCGTGAATGATAACACATATAGTGTAAACCCTAAGCTGTGTTTATATAGTACACAGTTACAAGATATCTTCTAATTGATATGAAATATAATTCTGTCTCCTAAAATATATCAATCAGATATTATCTTCTACAAGTCTTCTAGTCTTCAAACTCTTCAAGCATATCTTCTATTGTTTTAGTCACGATCCTTTCATGTAAATCAGCTGCTTTCCTTATCTGAAGTACCTGCACTTAAGTCCTGATATAAATCCTGATGACCTTAAGTTCTGATATAAGTTCTGACTTCAGTAAGTTCTGATTTCCAGTAAGTCCTGATATTAAGTTCTGAAACTAAACACAACAGATTAGACATGACATATCAAATATATCTAACAATCTCCCCCAACTTGTAAATTATAAAAAAAATACAAGTTAATAGATTTGATGATGTCAAAAACATTTAAGTACGAATGCAATAAGAGTTTATTTAGACAACTAACTACAACTTACAGTCCTTGTAGCTTTTACCAATTTTACTGAGTCAATCTGAATCCAAAGTGATTCTTGACAAAGTTTGATATCAGCTTCTCTTCTGCATTCCTCAGGACTTAAGCTAGTGTAGTTTTGACTTGCTTCAGTTCTTCACCCTGACTTCCAATCTGGTAGATTGCAGTCCTTAGTGCTGAGATATGATTTATTTCTAAACTATCACCAAGTCTGATTACTCTTGGGTGAGATGAGTCTTTATTATAGCACAGACATTTCTCTTTTAGGATGACTTCAAATTTAGCAGAATCCTTTTTTATTGGAATTTTACTTCCATCATCTTCAACAATGTTAGGAATGAATTCTATAACCCTTGATCCAGAAATTCTTGCTTTATCCCTTATGGTCTTCATTATGAAATTTGACCATCACCTAGTAATCTTAGACTTTATCTCCAAAAGTTAATGAAAGAATTGAAGTTCTTTCAGAGATTTGTTTAGCACATCTGATTCTGACATTCTGTATGTTCTTCCATCTTCAAGAAATAGAATCAGCTTTTCTTTGACATTACTTTTATCATGAGCATCCAGTACCACTTGAACAGATATAACCTTATCAAGGTGTTTCCGTGTAACTTCTTCAAGAGGTTTGTCAGTCAATAAGAATGGATCTCTTGTAAGTACTTCAACTCCTCTCTTGATCTTGGCTTCTTCAGAACCTAATCCAGCTCTGTCTCTTGCTTCTCTGGCTTTCAATCCAACAGTCATGAAATCAGATAGCAGCTGGCTTTTCTTAGGATCTGATGGATTAACATTCTTCCATAGGAGTTTTCTCTTATCAGTAACTGTCAATTTGTTCAAATCAACTTGAGCACTGTCAGAGGTTGATGTCTTGATGATTTGATCAGAATTTGTTGTTTCTTCTATAGCTTGATGTTCTTCACTCTAAACAACTTGAGCTATTTCAGAGGTTGTCTTGGATTCTTTAGTTATCTTCCTTATTTTCAGAGTTTGAATAGTTTCATTTACTGCAGCAGCATCATCAAATACTTGAACCAGTTTGCATACAGGTTTCATCAGGATTTGAGGAATCTTCATCTCTTGTGGCTTTGTTGGTTCATCAATCTTTCTTTTCCCTTTATCCTTGGGATCAATTTCAACTTGTTATCTTGTCTTGGGCTTTGAAGCCTCAGAATTTGACCTTTCCTTGATCACAATGCCTTTTACCTTAGGCCTTGGAGGTTTCTTTGTATCAGAAGCTTTAGACTTAAGATTTGTCTTCTCAGCTGCAAATCTAGCTTCTTCCTCCTTGAGAGTCTCTAAATCCATTCCAGGATTGTGCTTGAGAAATAGTCTTCTAGAAATTTCTTCATCGAGTGTCTGAATCTTGGGATCTTTATAATAGACTGTAGTCTCCCTTCCCTTGAGCTTCAGAGTTTGCAAGAACTTCTGAGAGTCTTGACTATCACCTTAAATGAGAAGATCAGATGTTGATATCAGATTTTGATTATCAGAACTTGCTATCAGAGCTTAAGCATCTACAGCTTCAGAACTTGTCTTCTTCTGTGTAGAAGATTTGCTAGAGTCAGAAATTACTTTCCTTGAAGAAACTTTGATGTTTTGCCCTTGACCTTTGCCCTTGCTAGGGTTTCTCTGGTCATCTTCTTTATCATCCTTTTTCTTCAGTACTTGACTAGTTGAGCATTTGGACTTCATTACCTTCTCCCCCTTTTTGGCATCATCTGGTAGGAGTAAAGATAGAAGAAGTTCTACTGAAGATTGAATTTCATTCAGTTGAGCTTGTTGAGAGGCTTGATTATGTAGGACCTCAGTCAGTTGGGCCTGTTGCTTTTATTGAACCTTCTCAATTGCCTCTACTTTCTCATGAATAGGTCTGATAAACCTGTTCTTGTCCAGCTTGATCATCAGATCCAGCTTGTCAGCATTTTCCTGTAGCTTATCAACCTTAGCATGAGTAATGGAGTGTTAACCTTGAAGGCTTTTGGTACTGAGATTTGTGACTTTAAGTTGAGCTTTAAAGTCAGAGTTTGTCATCAACTCATCAGCTTTAGCAATATGTTCTGATAGAACTTTGGATCTTGGAACAAAATTAGATTCATTCCATTTCTTGGTCCATTCAACTCCTCTATGAGTTTCTTCCCATGGAACAGGAGCATCTTGTTCAACAAACTTTTTAATCAATGCCTCCTTTCCAAGAACTTGAGCTGGTGTGTTAATTGGAGCTGACTCTCCAGAACTTGCAAGAAACTCTTCATTTTCTGACAACACAAGTGTGTGTGTGGCTGTCGGAGATTCTGGTACAACTTCATCTGATTCCACATCCATAATTGGAGTATTTGGAACTTCAGCATTTATTGGAGAAACAGGTAGAGTTGTCACTTGTTCTTGTGGAGCTTCCAGAAACAGGACAGAAGGAATGATCAGCCTATGAATGTCAATTTCAGGACTTAATCCTGAATCTTCAACTGGAATATTTTATTTGATAGGAGAGACAGGAGGTGTGATCACTGTGTCTGGATCAGTGTCTTGAGCTTGAGGTGGAGGTGGCAAAGCTTTAATTACTATTGGTCCTGTTGAGATCAGAGATTCTTGATCGCCTTCCTCAGCTTCTGTAGCATCCTCATATTGAGGTTGTACCCTATGCCTTTTTGCTCTCATTTTCTTTGATCTCCTGGATGGTGGAGAAACATGATTTGCATCAGAATTTGCAGATCTTTTCCTTTTCTGAATTTCAGACCTTTCAGCTTCTACCTCCTTCTAAAAAATTACATTTTCAGCTTCTACTGTCACAGGTTCTGATGCATGAATCTGGACTTGTTCCTCTTCTTCATCAGACTCATCCCTTCAAATCATCCTTCTTCTCCTTGGTGGAGATTTAGGAACATATTTTGCTTTTGAAGGTTTGGGTCTTGATGTTGTAGCAGATGGTTGTGGTTGAGAAGATTGTGCAGGTTGGAAATAAGTTCTGATGGTAGGTTGTGGTTGAGGTTGAGAGGATTGAGCTGGTTGTGTATTGGTTGTAGGTGATGATGGAGGTTGAGATGGTGCTACATCAGGATATATGGTACTGTATGTGTGAGGATCAGCATTTACTAAGAATTGTTTAACAAACTGAGGAATTTGTAGGGGTCTTAGTACAGTCTTCTTATTATCAGTAGATAATAAGTCAGTGAAAGCCCTTTTGTGTAACTTAAAGGGTTCAATTGTCTCACTAAAGTTTTGTGGTGAATCAGGACAACAGAAATTATAAATAAGTTGACAGAATCTAGCAAAATAGACTATATTTCTATATTCTTTCATCCTATCACCAATAAACCCTAAAACAGCACTTGCATAATCAAAATGTGTGTGATTCAAAAGGGCATACCCGATTTGCTGACTCATTATGGGTATAGCATCAAAGTTTGAGCACTTGTTGGCGAAAAATTTTGTAATACAGTCAAAGAAAAAACTCCACTCCCTCCTGATGTGGGGTCTCTTCAATTTTCCCAGCTTTGCCAAAGACTTTTCATAGCCCATATTTGCCATCATTTGTTGAAGAGCTGGCTCCTCAACTGTTGAATTGAAAGTGCAATCTTCTGGAAAATGTAGTGCTTGTCGAATAGTTGACAAGGTCACCACATGCTCATCCTCCCCTGTAGTAAAGATAATACTTGGGGACCCAGCTTTTCCACCATCATCATAAACACCTGTCCTCAAAAACTCCAGTATTTGCTTGCTTGAGAGTACCTGGGGTTGGGTCAGTGCATAGCCTATTTCACTTTGAGCAAGAAAATGTTGGATGAAATAAAGTTCTGAAGGAGCCTCGTCCTTAGAAAGCATAGCCATGTAGTTATTAGGAACAAACTTGGATCCATCATAGATTAGATCTTTGGGTGCCATTTCTGTAAAGAAATAAGTGAGAAAATATGTGTTCACAAGATGTTTGTTAAAATTCCTGTATGAAAGTCTGTCAGAAAATAGAGAGTAAAAGAGAGAGAGAGAGAGAGAGAGAAAGAGAGAGAGAGAGAGAGAGAGAATAAAAGAAATAAGAGAGAATAAAAGAAATAAGAGAGTAAGTAAGAGAGAAAGTAAAAGATTTGGGTAATCTTTTGTCTATAATATTTATACTCTTTCCACTCAACGGCTCTTTTTGGAAGTAAAACATACACTTTACACCTATCATCCAGTAAATAGTCAAAGCAGTAGTTAGTGGGCACGGGAAATAAGCAGTAATTATTGCACACATACATATGCAAAAACCAACACGCAACCCATTAACAAAATGATTATCACTGTTTTTATCTCACATATTTATTTTCTGACAAAATATAACTGTTACAGTAAATACTAAAAATAAGCCAAGTAATTAAATAAAGCCACGTAAGCATCAGAGTTTCCATCAGGATTTGCATCAGAACTTGACTATTATCAGAATTTAACGGTCATCGGAACATGGCTTCTGTACTCAAAAGTGAATGTCTGTCTCTATGATTCTTCATACAAATACTGAATGGTTTCCTCAGAGTTTAATTATTAGAACTTTCATCAGAACTTGTCCTCATAATTTATGCAAATAATACTTAACTGTTTGTCAAAAATAACTTAATCACCACAGTAATTTTCATCATTCATATGGAGTGAGAGTGTGCATTTGCAAATGATCAGAAAATGATTAAAGCCTTATAAACTTCAGTATATCTTAGAAATAAGGCATAACTAAGAAAAGTGCTTAAAATTAGTCTTGAATTTTGAAGTCTACAATAGAATAAATTTATGCAAGAGTCCACCTCAACTGTTTGTGCTCATTTTATGCATCTTTTGACATTCTTTTTATAGTGGCTTCTCAGTGTAAATGAGTCACAACTGCTATCATAATTTATGATATTATCAGAGTATTTCTCCAGTAATCAAAGAATGTGGAAAGTCACAAAGAAAAATTTATTTGTTTTTCTAATGCATATAACTTAATACCAGCAATGCACTTGGGTCTTCCCTTTCACATATTTACTCTAGATCTCAAAGGAGTACCTGACTTCAATTTCTTTTCTTTTTCTTTGTTTAGATAAGTGAGGCTTATCAAGCATGTAGTTTATCCTTAAGATTTACTGACATCAGAATTTGACAGATGAGAAACAAAAATCTAGTTTGTGACTTAGTAATAAGATACACAAAGTAAATTTAACTAAGATCAAAATCAGAGTTTGCTTGTGTTATGGATTTCAACATAAATAACTAATTCAAACATGGGATACACAGTTTGTTAAAGACTACTAAGTCAGCATCTAACAAATAATCCTTATTGGATTGAATAATCACAGAACATTCAAAACACTATCATAGTATATAGAATCACATCAGATAACAATCAGTATTTAATATATTACAATTTAAGCACAGATTATATAGAGATAACACAATCTGTAAACACTGATCATAAAGTCCGATGCATGAGAGCAAAAACTAAGCAGATTTTGAGAAAGAACCTGAAACCATTCCAAGTTCATTTACCAGTCTTGTAAAAGTAGCTTCACATAGTGGTTTTGTGAAGATATCTGCTAGTTGTTGATCTGTTGGGATAAAATGCAATTCCACTATACCTTCCATCACATGTTCCCTTATAAGATGGTACCTAATGTTGATGTGCTTTGTCATTGAGTGTTGAACTGGATTACCTGTCATAGCAATAGCACTTTGATTATCACAGTAAATGGGTATTTTAGAAAATTCTAACCCGTGGTCCAGTAACTGATTCTTCATCCAAAGAATCTGTGCACAACAGCTTCCTGCAGCAATATATTCTGATGTGGAAATTGATTTTTTTTTCTTTCTAAACCAAGAAACCAATCTGCCTCCAAGAAATTGGCAACTTCCACTAGTGCTTTTCATGTCTATTTTGCATCCTACAAAATCTGCATCTAAATAACCTATTAGCTTAAAATCTGATTCTCTAGGATACCACAATCTTAGATCAGTTGTACCCTTGAGGTACTTGAAAATTCTTTTCACGGCTATTAGATGAGGTTCTCTTGGATCAGCCTGAAATCTTGCACAAAGACAGGTAGCATACATGATATCAGGTCTACTTGCAGTTATATAGAGTAAAGAGCCAATCATACCTCTGTAGTTTGCAATATCTACTATTGCTCCAGTATCTTTATCTAACTTGGTTGCAGTGGCCATGGGAGTGGATGCAGTTGAACAGTCTTACATTCCAAATTTCTTGAGTAAATTTCTGGTGTACTTGGATTGATTTATGAAAGTACCTTCTTCATTTTGCTTGACTTGAAGTCCCATAAAATAGCTAAGTTCTCCCATCATACTCATTTGATATCTTGACTACATTATCTTTGCAAACCTTTCACAGAGTTTGGCATTTGTAGAACCAAAAATGATTATCATCAACATATATCTGCAACAAAAGTAAGTCCTTTCCATGGTTGAGGTAGAACAGAGTTTTGTCAATTGTGCCTCTGGTAAATCCACTTTCCAGAAGGAATTGAGCTAGAGTCGCATACCATGCACTTATAGCTTGCTTAAGGCCATAAAGTACTTTGTCAAGCTTGTAGACATGATTCGGAAATTTCGGATCTACAAAGCCTGGAGGTTGTTCAACATATACCTCTTCTTCCAATTCTCCATTGAGAAAAGCACTTTTCACATCCATATGAAAGACTTTAAACTTCTTGTGAGCAGCATAAGCAAAAAAGATTCTTATGGCTTCCAATCTAGCAACTTGGAGCAAATATATCATCATAATCAATACCCTCATGTTGAGAGTAACCTTTAGCAACCATCTTTGCTTTGTTCCTTGTAATTATGCCATCACTGTCAGTTTTGTTTCTGAACACCCATTTTGTGCCAACAATTGATCTGTTCTTTGGTCTTGGCACTAGGGTCCAGACTTTATTTCTTTTAAATTTATTTAACTCTTCCCGCATTGCTTGCACCCAATCAGTATCTTGAAGAGCTTCATCCACTTTCTTTGGTTCAGTCTGAGATAGAAAGGAATGATAGAGACATTCATTTGTTGTTGTTGTTCTAGTTCTAACACCTGCTTCAGGATTTCCAATTATTAAGTCAGGTGTGTGTGATTTGGTCCACTTCCTTGCAGATGGAAGTTAATCTCTAGAACCGGATCCTCCCTATGATCCATGCTGTCTCCATCAGCATTTTTTGATGCTCCCTCTGAAGTTATGCTCTCTGAAATTTCAGAATTTGAGTTGGATCCTTCAGGAATTGAAGAATCAGAGTTTCTAGAATTATCAGAATTTGGCTCATCAGAACTTGATGAATCAGAACTTGAAGAACCAGTGACAGGTTCTGATGCTTGTTGAGAGTCTTGAGTTGTGGTAGGATAATCAACTTGCTCCCCCTGAACAGGTGCATTTTTCTTTGGAGTAGGTACCACAGTTTCAATAACATCAGAACTTAACCCGTCAGAACTTAAAGGATCAGGATTTAGGTCATCAGAATTTACAGAATCAGAATTTAAATTTTTATTTTCAAATCTCAGCTGATCATGATCATAGAAATCTTCAAGTCCAATAATCTTTCTATCATCAAAAGATACATTGATAGATTCCATGACAACCCTTGTTCTTAAATTGTAGACTCTGAAGGCTTTTATGGAAAGTGGATATCCAACAAAAATTTCTTCATCAGCTTTTAGATCAAATTCTGTCAGCTGTTCAGGATAAGTCTTAAGAACAAAACACTTGTATCCAAATACATGAAAGTATTTCAGATTTGGCTTATTTTTCTTCACCATCTCATATGGTGTTTTTTCATGCTTGTTTATGAGTGTAGCATTCTGTGTAAAATAAGCAGTCTACACAGCTTCAGCCCAAAAATAGGTTGGTAGCTTTGCTTCATCAAGCATAGTTCGTGCAGCTTCAATGAGAGTCATGTTCTTTCTTTCTACAACTCTATTTTGTTGTGGAGTTCCAGGTGCAGAAAATTCCTGTTTGATTCCATGCTCTTTGCAGAACTCTTCCATAATTGAATTATTGAACTCAGTGACATTATCACTTCTTATGATTTTAATAGAATCTTTAACCAACTTATCCAGCTGTCTGACATGATCAGTTAGAGAAGATGCAATTTCATTCTTCTTGTGCAAAAAATACACCCAAGTGTATCTTGTGAACTCATCCACTATAACCATAGCATATTTCTTCTTTACAATGGACATGACATTGCCTGGACCAAATAGATCAACATGCAGTAAGTGATAAGACTCAAGAATTGAGGATTCAGTTTTGTTCTTGAATAAAGATTTTCTTTGTTTTGCCTTTTGACATGAATCACAAAGGCCATCATGAGCAAATAGTGATTTTGGCAGTCCTCTCACAAGATCTTTCTTTATTAGCTCATTTATGTTGTTCAAATTTAAATGTGAGAGTCTCTTATGTCGATTCCAGCTTTATTCAATTGATTATCTGCTTAACAGACATATTGCACAACCATCAGAACTTGTTGAAAGTTTGGCTTCATATATGTTACCATGTCTGTAACCTTTCAGAACCACTTTGCCTGTAGAATTACTTACAACTTCACAGTGTTCTTCAAAAAAATCTACATGATAACCTCTGTCACAGATTTGCCACACACTTAGCAGATTGTGTTTAAGTCCCGAGATAAGAGCTACTGATTGAATTATGACATTCCCAAGATTGATATTGCTATATCCCAGAGTTTTTCCCATGTTGCCATCTCCATAAAAAACTCCTGGGCCAGCTTTCTCCACAAAGTCTGATAGCAGGGCTTTATTTCTATTCATATGTCCTGAACATCCACTATCCAGAACTAGGATGTTTTTCTTCTTGCCCTGCAATCACAAAGACCACTATTGGTTAGTTTTAAGGACCCAAACTTGCTTGGATCCTTTGGCCTTTTTAAGTTTGTTAGCATTTGCAGCGGATTTAATTTCAGAGTTTATGCTAACTTGCTTCTTATCAGACTTTGTATCAGAATTTACACTAGAAGGAATTACACTAACTTTCTTCAAAGAAGGTTTTATTTGATAATAATCATAGTACAAACAATGATATTTCTTATAAGTTTAAATAGAATGCCATAAACTACCACAATGAAAACAAGGATTTTGTGGTTTAAACCTAACAGACTGACTCTTAACTCCTGATCTAGGAGGTAAAGAGTTTATATGGTTAAAGCTTCCACAGTTATAGCATTTCTTTCTAGGAGCATTAGGAACAGGCATATAATTTTTGCTTTTATTCACACCTTCCTTTCCATTCCTATTTTTCCTAGGTTCTTTTACCTTGTTCACATTTCTTATCTCTTTCAGCTTATGCTTAAGCTGCTTCTTTTTCATTAAACCTATGTTTACTTCAGTTGGTTTATCCTGTTTTGATTTGTCAGAAGTTGACTTTTCTTTGACTTCTGTTTTAGAGTCTATCCCATTTTCAGATTTTGACTTATCAGAATTAGACACAAACTTGACAGGATTAATTTTAGGCTTTTCAGCTTTCTTGGTAAAGTTTGGTTTAGATGACACAGTTTCATCTTCTTCTTTATTATCTAGATAACCTAGTCCTTCTTTCCAATTTCCATTTTCTAAGATTTTCTGAGTTGTTCTTCCAGAGTTAGTCCAAGTTTTGATTATCTCCTTTTCCTTTTCCAGTTCAGATTTAAGAGATTTATTCAATTTTAGCACTTCATCTCTAACATACAAAGCCTCATCTCTTTCTTTCTGAGTTTGATGGAACATAACTAACTCTTTTTCAAAATAGTCATTTTTGTTTCTAAGAGCAAGACTTTCAGATGTTAATTTTAATTTGTTAAAGTCTGATCTCTAAAACTAATGAACATGGTTTTAAGATATAATCTTAGCTCAGAAATATCATTAGTATGAAAAGCAAAAGTTGATTGAGGTACCTTCAATTCAGCAGCATCAGTACTGCTATCAGCATTTGCCATCAAGGCATAGTTCACCTCATCTTCAGAATCTGAAGTGTCTTCCCACTTTTTCTTCTTTATGATAAGTGCCTGACCTTTATCACTTTTTCCTTTCTTGCAGTCGGGAGAGATATGGCCTCTTTCACCATAATTGTAGCACTTGACATTTGAGTTGTCCCCTCTGTCAGACTTTCCTCCTTTACCATCAGACTTTCTGAACCCTTTCTTTTCAGAACTTCCACCTTTCCTGGAAAACCTCTTGCCATTTCTGAATTTCTTGTAGGCTATCTTTGTTATACCCTTCACCATAAGAGCACACAGTTGCATCATCTCTGCATCAACATCCATTTCAGATAAATTTTCATTTTCGGAATCATCATCATCAGAATATGATGACTCTGAATCAGACTGTATGATGAGAGCCTTTCCTTTGCCCCTCTTTGAGATAATCACTTTAGGAGATTCCTCATCAGCTTTAAGAGCAACTGTTTTTGACTTTCTTCCATGCCTTTTGCTCCTTTGATCCATCTCAAGTTCATGAGTCTTGAGCATACCATAAAATTCATCAAGAGTAGTTTCAATAAGGTCATAGTTATCTCTCATGGTAGTAGACTTCAAATCCCAATTTTCAGGAAGAGCTAAAAGGAATTTTAGATTTTAATCTTCATGATCATATTCCTTGTCCACCAGTGACAGATCATTCAAGAGTTTGGCAAACCTGTCATATAAATCAGTTAATGACTCATCAGCTTTTGAGTCTAAGTACTCATACTCTTGTGTGAGTATTGTCTTCCTATTCTTTTTGATTACATCAGTTCCCTGGAATCTTGTCTCCAAAGCATCCCATATCTCTTTTGCAGTCTTGCATCCAATTACCCTATTTTACATGACATTGTCAATTGTATTATGCTGCAGATGCCTTACCCTTGCATCCTTGGCAATAGATGAGATGTCTTCAGCTGTGTAATCAGCTTTCTCCTTTGGTATCATCTTTGATGGTTGATCAGCAACTGTAACTGAAAGCTTGGTAGGCTTATATGGTCTATCATTAATTCTATCAAGGTATTCTGGATCTGTGGCTTCCAGAAACATAGCCATCTTTACCTTCCATATAGGATACTCAGATGCTCTCAGTATGGGAACCCTAATGGTTTCATATCGATTGTGGGTTTGATTGTTTTGAGTATCTTAAGTTTTGGTGGGCTTAGTTGGGGTTTGTGTTTCTTCAGACATGATTGTAAAATGGATCTCACTGTTTGTATATCAACAGAGAGGCTCTGATACCACTTATTAGGTCACACAACACTATAGAAGGGGGTTGTACATAGTGTTTATACAATCAAATCGATTTCAAACACAAGTATGTAACAGTAATCAAGTATATTCAATATAATAAACTCTATTACAATAGGACAGTTGTTCTCTCTCACTGATGAACAATATTACTAAGAGCTTCTAGGTTACAATGTATAATCTTCCTCATGAATGATAACACATATAATGTAAACCCTAAGTTGTGTTTTTATAGTACAGAGTTACAAGATATCTTCTAATTAATATGAAATATAATTATGTCTCCTAAAATATATCAATCAGATATTATCTTCTACAAGTCTTCTAGTCTTCAAACTCTTCAAGCATATCTTCTATTGTTTTAGTCACGATCATTTCCTGTAAATCAGTTGCTTTCCTTATCTGAAGTACTCGCACTTAAGTCCTGAAATAAATCCTAACGACCTTAAATTCTGATATAAGTTATGACTTCAGTAAGTTCTGATTTCCAGTAAGTCCTGATATTAAGTTCTGAAACTAAACACAACATATTAGACATGACATCTCAAATATATCTAACATTATGGCTAGGTGTCAAATGGCTAGTAGCCAGCTCATATTTATATGAGTAGTCTAGGGTTGAGCGAGATGGAGTGAAACACACTCGTTCAGAAATTTGAAAAATAATAAAAAAAAGAGAAAAAAAAAAGAAAAAAAAGAATAAGTGTTATGTATAATTGATCACGAGTGGGCTCTTTAGTACTCGAGTTATTAAGTTCTTAGGGGATGTTGTGCCTAGTGACCTAAGGCTTTTATAGTATGGGATTCGCTACCCTAACGCTAGCCACATGGATACTATTGTATAAGTCTTTTGTGGACCTCACTCATTGCACGATCAAATACGCATACTTGTATTATTTTGTTGTGAATAAAAGCATGAATCCATGTTAAACTCCGATATAAGAATTGAAGTGTTATAAATTATTTTGAGTCTAGCTTTTATTCTATTTATAAACTTGTGATTTTTTTGATAAGTAGTGAGTCATGATTGTTGATCTAGTTGCGATAGTATATTTGTAAGTAGTTGCACACACGCACGTCTCTAGTTTGTAGGTTGATTTGTCATATTTGATTGATCTTTATGCGAAGAACTGCATTTGTTGAGGTGTTGCTTGTTGATTGGTTTAGTTATTCTATGAGGATCGTTGCATTCATTTAGTTAAATTCATGCATTTATTTCTTGTTCTTTGAGTCTGTTTATGCTTGAGGACAAGCATCGATTCAAGTTTGGGGGTATGTTGAGTGGCATTTATGACACTTTATAATTCTCTATTAAGCTTTGAATTGGTGTATTTGTACTCAAGTTATTGGTGTTTTAATGTGTTTTCTAGTGTTTTTGCATTTCACGCATTAATCTGAGAATCGGGTGATTTAGCATTGATTTGATGCTAATATGGTGTTAGGTTGGTGTCTAAGGAATAAAGCTCGCGAAGACCGGCTCAAATCTGCAAGAAAAAAAAGAAGTCAAAGTTTTGGAAGAAGCCTAGCGCGCCCACGCCCGAACTTCAGAGAGCCAGCACGCCCGCGCTGATCAAGCGCGCGGCCGCCCCAGGTCGGGTTTCAAGAATCCTGTTTTGAATAGAAGGCTGATTTTTGGACTTCTCTGCTGATCAGGGCTGCTATATAAATAACTTTAGGTCATTTTTAATATGATATCAAGCCAGAGACTTATCAAGGAGAGCCGTAAGAAGACCGTGTTAGCACGATTCAATGAAGACGAAGAAGATCTTGTTTTTACTTGTGAATCTTTGTTCTAAGTTATACTTGGATGCTAGTTTTCTTATTTGTGAACCTTACTCTTGTTTAGTACTTAGTTTTATTTATTCATTATAAAGACTATGTTTATTATACCATGTTAGGTCACACAACACTGTAGAAGGGGGTTGAATACAGTGTTTATACAATCAAATCGATTTAACACAAGTATGTAACAAAGATTAAGTATATTAAATAAACTCTGTTACAATAAGAATTGTTGTTCTCTCTCAGTGATGAACAAATATCACTAATAGCTGCTAGGTTACAATGTATAATCTTCTCGATAATGATAACACATATAGTGTAAACCCTAAGTCTGTGTTTATATAGTACACAACTACAAGATAACTTCTAATTGATATGGAATATAATTTTGTCTCCTAAAATATATCAATCAGATATCTTCTATGAGTCTTCCAGTCTTCTAACTCTTTCCATGCATATCTTCTTTTATTTAGTCTCGATCTTCTACTATAAATCAGCTTCCTTATATGAAAGTCTTCCCGCACTTAAGTTCTGATATGACCTTAAGTTCTGATATTAAGTTCTGACTTCCGGTAAGTCCTGATTTCCAGTAAGTCCTGATTTTTCTTGTTTGTTAAGATCTGAAAACTAAACATGAATCATATTAGACATGACATCTCAAATATATCTAACAATCCCCTCCAACTTGTAAATTATGCAAAGCATACAAGTTAATAAATTTGATGATGTCAAAAACATTTAAGTACAAATGCAAATAAGATTTTAACTAGATAACTAACTATAACTTATAGTCCTTGTAGCTTTTACCAATCTCACTGAGTCAGTCTGAATCCATAATGATTCTTGACAAAGCTTGATATCAACTTTTCTTCTTTAATCCTCAGGACTTGACACATTGTAGTCTTGACTTGCTTCATCTCTTCATTCTGACTTCCAATCTGGTAGATTGCAGTCCTTAAAGCAGAGATATGGTTTCTTTCTAAACCATCATTCAGTCTTATTACCCTAGGATGAGAAGAATTTTCATTGTAGCATAGACATTTCCCTTTCAGAATCACTTCAAGCTTAGCAGAATTCCTTCTTCATTGGAATTTCACTTCCTTCATCTACAACAATATTAGGAGTGAATTATGTAACTCTTGAACCAGAAATTCTTGCTTTATCTCTGATGGTCTTCAATATGAAGTTTGACCATCTCCTGATAATATAAGACTTTACCTCTAAAAGGTAATTAAAGAATTAAAGTTCTTTAAGTGATTTGTTTAGCATATCTGATTCTGACATTTGATATGTCTTTCCATCTTCAAGAAATAGAATCAGATTTTCCTTGACATTGTGCTTGTCATGAGCATCCAGTACCACTTGAACAGAGATAGCCTTATCAAGGTGTTTCTGTGTAACATCTTCAAGAGGTCTGTCAGTCAATAGAAATGGATCTCTAGTAAGCACTTCAACTCCTATTTTTATCTTAGCTTCATCAGAACCTAGCCCTGCTATGTCTCTTGCTTCTCTGGATTTCAATCCAGCAGTCATGAAATCAGATAACAATTGGCTTTTCTTTGGATCTGATGGTTTGACATTTTTCCAAAGAAGTTTCTTTTTGTCAGCTACTTTCATCTTGTCTAAATCAACTTGAGCATTGTCAGAGGTTGATGTCTTGATGACCTTGTCAGAACTTGCTGTTTCTGTTGTAGCTTGCAGTTCTTTACTCTGAACAACTTGAGCCTTGTCAGAGGTTGTCTTTGATTCTTCAGAAATCTTCTTTCTTTCAGAATTTGAACATCTTTATCTACAGCAAGAGTATCATCAGTAATTTGAACCATTTTGCACACTAGCTTTATCAGAATTTAGGAATTTTCATCTCCAGTGGCTTGGTTGGTTCATCAACTTTTCCTTTCCCTTTGTTTTTGGGATCAATCTCATATTGTGATCTTGTTTTGGGCTTTGATGCCTCTGTATGTGACTTCTCCTTGATCACAATGCCTTTTACCTTAGGCCTTGGAGGTTTCTTTGCAACAGAAGCTTTTGGCTTTAGATTTTTCTTTTCATCTTTAAATCTAGCTTCTTCCTCCTTGAGATTTTCTAAATCCATTCCTCGATTATGCTTCAGAAATAATCTTCTAGCAATTTCCTCATCAAGTGTTTGAATCTTAGGATCTTTATACTAGACTGTAGTCTGCTTCCCCTTTAGCTTCAGAGTTTGCATGAACTTTTGAGAATCTTGACTTCCACCTTGTGTCAGATTATCAGGCTTTGTCATCAAACTTTTCTCATCAGAACTTGATATCAGATTTTGAGTTTCAGTACTTTCTATTATATTTTGAGTTTAAGCAGCTTCAGAACTTGTCATCTTTTGAGTAGAAGATTTTCTTGCTTCAGTAATTAGTTTCCTTGAAGAAACCTTGTTGCTGTGCTCTTCACCTTGAACTTGACCTCTACCCTTTCTAGGGTTTCCCTGGTCATCAGCTTCATCATCTTTCTTCTTCAGTATTTGATCATTAGAGAATTTGGACTTAACTATCTTCTCCCCCTTTTTGGCATCATCTGATAGTAGGAGTGAGAGAAGAAGTTCAACAGAAGATTGGATTTCATCCAATTGCGCCTGTTGAGAAGCTTGATTAGCCAGGACCTCAGAGATTTGGGCCTGTTACTTCTCTTGAATTTTCTCAATTGCTTCCACATTCTAAAGTGTAGGTCTGATAATCCTTGTCTTATCAAGCTTGATTTGTATATCTAGCTTGTTAAATGATTCTTGTAGTGTATCAGCCTTTACTTGAGTTTGAGAGTGGAGACCTTGAAGGTTCTTGGTAGATAGAGCAGTGATCTTGAGCTGTGTCTTGATATCAGAATTCATCATCAGCTCATCAACTTTAGCAATGTGCTCTGTCAGAACTTTAGAGCTTGGAATGAAATCAGAATCATTCCACTGTGTGTTCTATCTTCAGAAACACTGTCTTCAGAACTTGAAGAAGACTCAGTATGTTCTGACAGCACTAGAGTGTGTGAAGCAACTGGAGATTCAGGAATGACTTCATCTGGATTCTGAGCATCAGAATTTATCTCTAGAATAGGTGTTGTTGGAGTAGATAGTATCTCAGCATCAGCATTTAAAAGTGGAGAATGAGTTGGAGATGTCTGAGCTGCTGTTGGAGCTTCCAAATACAGAATAGTAGGAGTGTGTAGCCTGTTGATGTCAATTTCAGTACTTAAGCCTGAATCTTCAACTGTAACATCTTCATGAAGAGGAGAGACGGGAGGTGTAACCACTGTATCATTAGCAGTGTCTTTGGCTTTAGCTGGAGGTGCAGAGATTTAATCACAATTGGATTTAAGATCAGAGATTCCTGATCCCCTTCCTCAGCTTCTTCAATAGTATCTTCTGATGGAGGCTTAGCCATGTGCCTCTTAGCTCTCATTTTCTTTAATCTCCTTTCTAGTGAAGGAGTTTCCTTATCATCAGAACTTAAAGTTCTTTTCCTTTTTAAAGTATCAGAACTTAGAGCTGCAACATTAACCTGATGGGTTGACCTTTCAACTTCTGTACTCAAAAAGTGAATATTTGTATCTGTGATTCTTCATACAAATATTGACTTGTTTCTTCAGAATTTAATCATCATAACTTCCATCAGAACTTATCCTCATAATTTATGCAAATGACACTTAACTGTTTGTCAAAAATAACTTAATCACCACAGTAATTTTCATCATTCATATGGAGTGAGAGTGTGTGCATTAGCAAAATATCATATAAAGATTAAAGTATGAGATACTTCAGTATATCTTAGAAATAAGGCATAACTAAGAAAAGTGCTTAAAATATGTCATTAATAATGAAGTCTGCTATAGGATAAATTTGTGCATGAGTCCACCTCAACTGTTTGTGCTCATTTTATGCATCTTTTAGAATTCTTTTTCACAGTGGCTTCTCAGTGTAAATGAGTCACAAATGTTATCAGAATTTATGCTATTATCAGATTATTTCTTGTGATGCCCCCAACACAACTTTAAATAATAATAAAAACTTTTATATTAAAATAAATATACAGATAACCTCTCATATTCAGGATCGCTTACAGGTTATAGTATAAAACAAGAATCTAACCTTCTAAAATTTATGTTGTCTAAATACAATTTCATTACCTCACTACTAATTTCCTTGTATTGGTCGCTCCAACATCTCCAAATTTCTTCAGCTGGAATCTCACCACTTTTGCTGTCTATTAAAAGCTATTCACTTTTCCCTCATTTGATACTGAAAGAAATAAGAGTTCACAAAGCAAGAGTGAGCCAAAAATGCCCAGCAAGTATCATAAATGGTTTCCAGGTATCAGATCAGAAAACTCCTGGAAATGATTGTTGAATGATTTTAAAAACATCTTTACATATTTAAATAGTTGAGCAAATAAAACATCGGCCCTCATTGGCCTTTAATCATAAATCACATTTCTCCGTAAAGGACAGTAATCGTTTCAATATTTCCTTTTGAATTAAATCTTTGTGTGAGTTTGTAATTATGAACTACTCGGAAAGGAATGTCGTTAATGGCGATCAACAATAAATTAGACTGGACACTAGAAACCAACATATGCATTATAACCTGCTAATCAGTGAGGAGATAGTGCGGATCTATACCCAACTGCATAGACCCAACTAACATATGGGGCACCCAGGCAACTATGGCCTAAAGGGGTCCGGCCCATCTCCGGCCCATAGGATCCAGCTCATCACCGGTCCTCATAATAACCGTCCAGCCCGTAGAGTATTTTGATATCAAATCATTTTGATTTCAAAACAGCCCAAATCAGGATTCGCAAATAACCCGAACGAATGGGTATATGCTCAAGAGAGCAATCAAATTATAGGAACAAGATCAAAAAGGCACTTGCATAAATAAGAGTAATTACAGCGAGATATAAAAACATTTAACTATTCTGAACTTAGAATAGGAGCGAATAAATATTTACAGCATTTAAGGAGAAAGGTTAGGAATACTTGCCTCAATTGGTGACCCTCTGATCTTTAACTATTTGTCATATCACTCGGTCCTTATGTGTATGTATTTCCATTGACATGCCACTTGACCTTTCTTAACAATCGCTATTTCAAGTTTATCTCTATTCTGAATTCACTCGTCTCCTTACGATTAATCAGGCTTTACTTTCACAATCTCTGTCTGGCTTTGAATGCCTCGTACTATGCGCATCTAACATAAATAACACTATTCAATGAGCTGATAATATATATAATTGTCTAGTCTATACGTTTATTCTTATTATCTACCCGCCCGATAATAACAGATAAAGATCACATCTCAATCAGATAGTGTTTAAAAGACATGCTGACTCATTATCCATATAACACGTACACATAGGGCATGTAATCATTTTATTCACATAACGCATAATCATGTAATTCATGTAGCACATAAGTTGAATCGTCACAAGATAGGTCTCGATACGTTTAGAATTGAAATTGGGTCAAAAAGAGTATTTTATCGATCAATAACCTACTCAAAATGATCTATAAAATACACATCCTTTAGATACAAAGGAATTTAGGTCTCAAAAATATTTTTAATAGAAGCAGAATATTTTTCCGAGTCTAGAGGCGTTCGTTTCGTATTAAACAGACGAACGGTTGATTTATTATGAATTTTTGAACATTTTTCGGAATTAAACGGGTCTCCGAATCATTTTATAATTAAATAATAGGGTTAGAATACTCGAATATGACTTTAAAATAATTTTATAATAATTATCGAGCTTCGAAAATAATTTAAAATAATATTTCAAAACTCGAAACTATTTTTCGGAATTTTTAAATCAATTTTAAATAATTAAATCCAATTAAATAATCAATTAAAATTAATTAATAACTAATTAAATTAATTAATCAATTAATTGACTAATTAATTGACTAATTAAATAATTAATTATCAACTAAAATTAATTAATTAAATAATTAAGATTTATTTTAGAATTAAAAATAATTTTCAGAAATAAATAATGAATTTTAGAAATTAAAAACAGAATTTTTTGAATTTTTCTAAAATAAAATTCCCACAAACAGATTGTGGTTCCGTAACTCAGCAGAAATAGATTGAAGGGCGGTATTTCTGGGAAAGACAACCGGAAAAAGAACGAACAAGTCGCCGGTTTCTGGGAACCCAGAAATCCGGCCGACTTCCGGTCATTTTCCGGCATCGTAAACGCAGCCAAAACAGTACGGTTCTCGTCCGTTTTCACTGCCCATCTGACTGACATGCCCCCAGGAATTCAAAAAAGATCATAAAATCACCAATACAACTGCAGAACCCGATCTCCGATCAAATCAAGAATTTATCCGATGAACAAATCGAATAATTCCGACTTCAACAAAACCTGAAGCGAAATCAACGAGTTACACGAGGAATTAAAGTTCAGAACACGTAGAATCTAATCCCCACAACCATAACATCCAACAATCAATAATCCAGTCGAAAAATCAAAGATAAAATTAGCTAAAAACTTAGAACTCGACTTAGTACTTCCGGGGGTTGTAATTGTCAATTAAGTGTGCCAATCGATTGCAAATAATGTAATAAAGCTTATTCAAACATCCATATCAACAAACGATTCAAGAATCAAAAATCCCTAAATTTCCAATTCAAGAACATTCAAGAACCCTAATTTTTAATTTTCAGAAAAATCAAACCTCAATTTCTTTATGTTATTGAACTCGGTTTTTTACTTATAATATATCAAATTGACCAAAAAAATATTATCTATACGATGGAATCATCAAATCATATTAACAATATCAAGAACAAAAATTCATATATTAATCCTCAAATAATTCCAATATAAATAAATAAATAAGAAAATTACCTTAATTGCTGCACTAAAATGGTTCATTGATTCAAAAAGTACTTTTCGAGAGCTTCGTTTTGATATATTACACGCCTGAATCAGAGTTCAGTAACGTCCTCATTCGTGCGTTTGATTCTCAAAAACGTATTGTTTTTAAGGTTTTTCTCTGTATTTACTGTATTTTTTACTGGTTGTAAATGAATAAACGAATAAAATGAAATAAGAAATATGCTATTTATACTTACGGAATACTGGTTCGTTCTGGATCATTTTGGATCGTTAAATTAGTTGCTCATTCACACTCAAAAATGAGTATGCCAAGGGTCTTTCCTATCTCATATGATCTATCACTCCTATCTTACCCTCACCTATTCTTATTTCAGTGACCAATAACATGTAGCTCTGATACCAACTGTGACGCCCCCAAATCCGGGGTCAGGATTGGGTGTCACTACACAACTTTAAATAATAATAAAAACCTGTATATTAAAATAAATCTACAGATAACCTCTCATATTCAGGATCGCTTACAGGTTATATTATGAAACAAGAATCTAACCTTCTAAAATTTACGTTGTCTAAATACTATTTCATTACCTCACTACTAATTTTCTTGTAAGCGATCCTGAATATGAGAGGTTATCTGTATATTTAATTTTAATATATAGGTTTTTATTATTATTTAAAGTTGTGTAGTGACACCCAATCCTGACCCCGGATTTGGGGGCGTCACATTTCTCCAGTAATCAGAGAATGTGAAAAGTCACCAAGAAAGATTTATTTTCTTTTCTAATGCATATAACTTAATACCAGCAATGCACTTGGGTCTTCCCTTCCACATATTTACTCTAGATCTCAAAGGAGTACCTGACTTTAATTTTCTTTTCTTTTCTTCAGATAAGTGAGGCTTATCAGCATTTAGTTTATCCTTAAGATTTACTGACATCAAAATTTGACAGATAAGAAACAAGAATCTAGTTTGTGACTTAGTAATAAGATACATAAAGTAAATTTGACTAAGCTCAAAATCAGAATTTGCTTGTGTTAATGAATTTCCACATAAACAACTAATTCAGACATGGGATTTCTAGTATGTTGAAGACTACTAGGTCAGCATCTAGCACAGTAATCCTCATTGGATTGAATAGTCACAGAATATTCAAATCACTATCAGAGTATATAGATCCACATCAGATAATAATCAACATTTAATGTATTTCAATTTAAGCACAGATTACATGAAGATAAGACAATCTGTAAACACTGATCATAAATCTGATGCATGAGAACAAAAACTAAGCAGATTTAGAGAAAGAACCTGAAACCATTCCAAGTTCATTTACAAGTCTTGTAAAAGAACTTCATATAGTGGTTTTGTGAAGATATCTGCTAGTTGTTGATCTGTTGGAACAAAATGCAATTCCACTGTACCTTCCATCACATGTTCCCTTATAAAATGGTACCTAATGCTGATGTGCTTTGTCATTGAGTGTTGAACTGGATTACCTGTCATAACAATAGCACTTTGATTATCACAGTAAATAGGTATTTTAGAAAATTCTAACCCATAATCCAGTAACTGATTCTTCATCCAAAGAATCTGTGCACAACAGCTTCCTGCAGCAATATATTCTGCTTCTATAGTTGATGTGGAAATTGATTTCTGTTTCTTGCTAAACAAAGAAACTAATCTGCCTCCAAGAAATTGGCAGCTTCCACTAGTATTTTTCCTGTCTATTTTGCATCCTGCAAAATTTGCATCTGAGTAACCTATTAGCTTAAAATCTGTTTCTCTAGGATACCACAATCCTAGATCAGCTATACCCTTGAGGTACTTGAAAATTCTTTTCACAACTATTAAATGAGGTTCTCTTGGATCAGCCTGAAATCTTGCACAAAGACAGGTAGCATACATGATATCAGGTCTACTTGCAGTTAGTAGACCTGATAGAGCCAATCATACCTCTGTAGTTAGTAATATCTACTGATGAACCAGTATCTTTATCTAACTTGGTTACAGTGGCCATGGGAGTGGATGCAGTGGAACTGTCTTGCATTCCAAATTTTTTGAGTAAATTTCTGGTGTACTTGGATTGACAGATAAAAGTACCTTCTTCATTTTTCTTGACTTGAAATCCCAGAAAATAACTAAGTTCTCCCATCATACTCATTTGATATCTTGATTGCATTAGCTTTGCAAACCTTTCACAGAGTTTGGCATTTGTAGAACCAAATATGATATCATCAACATATATATGTACCAAAAGTAAGTCCTTTCCATGGTTGAGGTAGAACAGTGTTTTATCAATTGTACCTCTATGAAATCCACTTTCCAGAAGGAATTGAGCTAAAGTCTCATACCATGCTCTAGGAGCTTGCTTAAGGCCATAAAGTGCTTTGTCAAGCCTGTAGACATGATTTGGAAATTTTGAATCTACAAAGCCTGGAGTTTGTTCCACATAAACCTCTTCTTCCAATTCTCCATTGAGAAAAGCACTTTTCACATCCATTTGAAAGACTTTAAACTTTTTGTGAGCAGCATATGTGGTGCCCTCCAAACCTGGGTCAGAAGTTTGGAGTTCACAACACATACATGATATATAAACCTGTATAGGAAATATTATTTGCAATGACCCTGTTTCACATAACTACGGATCGCAACAGGTTAAAGTATGAAAACAAGCCACAATCTTAACCTTTCTTACAACATACCAAATCCCAACTAATTTAACTTACAACTGATAATAAAATCACTCTTACAATCTGACTATCTCTCTACCGCATGAAGATTCTGCTAGCTCGACCCAACTCAATCTGGAATCCTAGCTCGTACATTGAACTGGGAAACCTCACTATCAACTGTATCCTTCTTAACTGTAAAATGTATAAAAAGATTCTCAAGAGTGAGCTAACTAGCTCAGCAAGTCATAATAACGATAACTGCGGTTAAACAATGATGAAACGAGATGATTCAGAGAAATTAAGTTTCTTTTTAACTAATCATTAGAATTGGATATTCATTTTAAATTTTAAAACCAAGGTTAGGATGCTGATCAGTCATGCACTAACCACGATCAAAGCACACAGCACTGCTCTAACTACTGGATCCAAGGCACACATTGGCCTAACTTGAACATTGATATGGTCTGACCACGAATCTGGTCCATACATATATAAAAAAAACTATCCAATTCTAAATCAGTTCAATATGATTAACAATATAATTTGATAGAACAAGATCATAATCAATGATGATTAAACACTTGAATAAAACGTAAGGAAGCTCATGGATATCACAAGGGTATATCAGGGTATGTATAAGAAACGATTTTCAGTCCGTAAAGGATCATGTTTTAGACAAATAATGATTTTTCAAGGTATAGTTCTTTGATGTTATAAAGAATGGTTGGAGTATAAAAGTTTCTGTGTTTTCAAACAATTTAGTTCCAGCGTTTGGTGTTTGGTAGTTATATAATTGGGGAGTAGTGTCATTTTTGGGTGGTTTGCTATCTGAAAATCAACAAAGGATGGTTAACAAAGAATAAGGCTTACGGCTCAAGATCAAGAAAGATCAGGGTCCAAGGGTAAATAGTTTTAAGCACTTGCAATATAAAACATGGGTTATTTTGATTAATAGCGACATGTTATGAGACAGTTCGAAAATATTTACGATGTATCTTTGAAGAAAAGTTCAGAGGTACTTGCCTTACAGGGCTTTACAACTATTAATGATCAACTCTGAGCCGACTCTTCCACTCAGGCTTTAACGTCCAACCACTAGATCACATTAGATTCGATTTTGACACTTAGATTTTTCTGTTGAAATTCTACTGAGCTCGTCGGCTGACTACTAGGTCATTTCTAGTCCAACGTCCACTTTCGGTTGCCCTGACTAGAACCTACAGGGTTAAAATACCCCACGTTAGACATCTAGGTATGCTTGACATATCCTCGATACCAATTTTACCCAACGATATTCAAACCCGACTCGTAATTATGTATATTATAGTAACACACGCAACAAGTAGGGTTCACAATCTCGAAAATCGGTTCGGTGTTCGTTTTCGGAAAATACATATACTCTTTATTTTACGAAATTAGGGTTATCGATTTGGCAGAATATTTCATCACATCGCACAACAAAGTTTCGTATAAAACACACACATATGTATATATATAGTCTCTCGACGTCCCGATATTCATCGGATACGTTCTCGTATTTACGTAATTCAGTTTCCCGAAAATCGGGCAGCGTCTCCTTTGTTTATCGGACTACCCGTCGAAACATCAGTCGACGTCAATTCAATAACAACAATCCAATTTAAAACACGACAACCAATCACAACTCGCAAATTCCAATCACCGATACAATTTAGTTATTAATTATTATTATTCGCATGTTTATATTTTTATTCGTAGGACTCAGAAACGATTCATCACCGTCCACCGTCCACTCGTAAAAGTCATCGCGGACGGCGGCAAAATTCCGCGGGTACCCGATTAATTCCCCGGGTTTCCAACGTGAAACTTCGCCGATTAATTCAATTAAATTCCCGCATGACATCGATAAAATCACAAATATTGACTCAAATAATTCCTACAATTAAAAGGAAATTAAATCAAAATGTATAACATCCAACCCAACTGCACAAGAGGCCCAATACTGTCAGGCCCAAAATAACAGGGCCGAAAGTTCAGTCTTGCAAAACAACAGGAGAAGACAGAAGCGGAACCACGGCGCAACGCGGCCAAACATGGCCACCGCCGCACAATCACAACACACACTAACACACGCACACCACGCACACACGCACACACACAGCCCCACCAGCACACACCAACACACACACAAGATGCCCGTACACATACACGATATACACATATATGAACACAATCGAGCAAGAAGAACAGGGCAGGGGAAAAGTCGAAGGAATCGCCGGAAACAACCGGCCGAAACTCACCGGAATTTGCCGAGGTAACAAAAAGAAAGGTAGAAAGTTCAGGGAATTAGTTAAACAGAGATATGCGAGAGATTAAAGGAAGAAACAAAGGGGTCAAGAGACAGGGAGAGATCGAGCGAGATGAAGGAGAGGAGAGAGATTGAGATGTTTTATAGAAAAAATGAAGTTGTAATTCTCTGATTTGCACACATATCAACTGGACCAAATAAAACGAATACATGTCCCGTTTGGTTGATTAGTTGCACGACACGTGTAGTGCTTCTCTGTATATCCCTATTTTCGTAACGATTTATTTGATATAACGAAATAAAGCGTGAATTAATAGTACCCGAAATGATTTCAAATTAATTTTAAAATGATAGAAATATCCCGAAGTTAATAAAAATGTAAATTTTGTAATTTTTAAATAAATTTTGAAACGCCACTTATACCCGCATTTACAGTTAACGAACCGAGCTGCACTTAAAATAAATTCAGAAAATCACGGAAATAGTCTTAAAATGTTAGAAATATCCCGAAATTTATAAAAATGTAACTTTCAAAATTTTAAAACAATTCCTAAAATGCGCTTTATACCCGTTTTTATCAATTAAATGAATCGACGCGCGAGTGAAACTAACTTTGAAAATTCCCAAAATAATTTTAAAATTCTCGGAATATTTCACACTTAAATAAATATGAATTTCATAATTTTTAAATAATTCTAAAATTAAATACAGATTTTTACAAACAAATACAATCAGAAAATCATACAGGGCTAAATAATTAATGAAATATTGATTTCTAAATTTTATACAATCCCAAAAATAAATATTGTAATTATAAAATCATAAAAACAATTTTAGAGACATTCCAAATATTTATGCAAATAAATTTGCACTAAATTCACTCTTAAAAGTGCCAACAATTCAATATACTCAATAATTAACTACACGAACCACCCTGTACACCATAAATCACACATAAATAATAATAAAATAACATGAAGCTAGCAAAAACTATACACATACTTTATTTATTTATTTAACACTTCCACAATTACATATTTGAATAATTCAAAAATACACGAGTCGTTATAGCATAAGACAAAAAGATTCTTATGGCTTCCAATCTAGCAACTGGTGCAAATGTTTTATCATAATCAATACACTCATGTTGAGAGTAGCCTTTAGCAACCAGCCTTGCTCTGTTCCTTGTAATTATGCCCTCACTGTCAGTTCTGTTTCCGAACACCCACTTTGTGCCAACAACTGATCTGTTCTTTGGTCTTGGAACTAGGGTCCAGACTTTATTTCTTTCAAATTCATTTAACTCTTCCAGCATTGCTTGCACCCAATCAGCATCTTGAAGAGCTTCTTCCACTTTCTTTGGTTCAGTCTGAGATAGAAAATAATGATAGAGACATTCATTTGATGTTGCAGTTCTAGTTCTGACACCTTCTTCAGGATCTCCAATTATTAAGTCAGGTGTATGTGATTTGGTCCACTTCCTTGCAGATGGAAGTTGATTTCTAGAACTGGATCCTCCCCCATGATCCATGCTATCTCCATCATCATTTTTTGATGCTCCCCATGTAGTTATGCTCTATGAGACTTCAGAATTTGAGTTGGATCCTTCAGGATTTGAAGAATCAGAGTTTCCAAAATTATCAGAATTTGCCTCATCAGAACTTGATGAATCAGAACTTGAAGAGTCAGTGACAGGTTATGATGCTTCTTGAGAGTCTTGAGTTGTGGTAGGATCTTCAGCTTGCTCCCCGTGGACAGGTGCATTTTCCTTTGGAGTTGTTACCACAGTTTCAATGACATCAGAACTTAACCCGTCAGAACTTACAGGATCAGAGTTAAGTCATCAGAATTTACAAAATCAGAATTTAAATCTTCATTTTCAAATCTCAGTTGATCATGATCATTGAAATCTTCAAGTCTCGTAATCTTCTTATCATCAAAAGATACATTGATGGATTCCATGACAACCCTTGTTCTTAAATTATAGACTCTGAAGGTTTTTGTGGAAAGTGGATATCCAACAAAAATTCATTCATCAGCTTTTAGATCAAATTTTGACAGTTGTTCAGGATGAGTCTTAAGAACAAAACACTTAAATCCAAATACATGAAAGTATTTCAGATTTGGCTTCTTTTTATTTACCATCTCATATGGTGTTTTTCCATGCTTGTTTATGAGTGTAGCATTCTGTGTAAAACAAGCAGTCTACACAGCTTCAGCCCAAAAGTAGGTTGGTAGCTTTGCTTCATCAAGCATAGTTCGTGCAGCTTCAACGAGAGTCATGTTCTTTCTTTCTACAACTCAATTTTGCTGTGGAGTTCCAGGTGCAGAGAATTCCTGTTTGATTTCATGCTCTTTGCAGAACTCTTCCATGATTGAATTCTTGAACTCAGTGCCATTATCACATCTTATAATTTTAATAGAATCTTTGACCAACTTATCCAGTTGTCTGACATGATCAGTTAGAGTAGATGCAGTTTCATTCTTCTTGTGCAAGAAATACACCCAAATGTACCTTGTGAACTCATCCACTATAACCATAGCATATTTCTTCTTTGCAATAGACATGACATTGACTGGACCAAATAGATCAATATACAATAGGTGATAAGACTCAAGAATTGAGGATTCAGTTTTGCTCTTGAAAGAAGATTTTCTTTGTTTTGCCTTTTGACATGAATCACAAAGGCCATCAGGAGCAAATACTGATTTTGGCAGTCCTCTCACAAGATCTTTCTTTACTAGCTCATTTATGTTGTTGAAATTCAAATGAGAGAGTCTTTTGTGCCAATTCCAGCTTTCTTCAATTGATGCTCTACTCAACAGACAGATTGCAGAACCATCAGAACTTGTTGAAAGACTGGCTTCATAAATGTTTCTGTTCCTGTAACCTTTCAGAACCACTTTGCCTGTAGAATTACTTACAACTTCACAGTGCTCTTCAAAGAAATCCACATGATAACCTCTGTCACAGATTTGACTCACACTTAGCAGATTATGTTTAAGTTCTAAGACAAGAGCTACTTTTTCAATGATGACATTCCTAAGATTGATATCGCCATATCCCAGAGTTTTTCCCAGGTTGCCATCTCCATAAGAAACTCATGGGCCAGCTTTCTCCACAAAGTCTGATAGCAGGGCTTTATTTCCAGTCATATGTCATGAACATCCTGTAAGGGTTTATACTGAAATATTCGTTTGAAGTATATACTTTAATAATAAATTATTTGAGAATCTTGAATGCATGTTTTCATATATTCTGTATATTATATATTGTAGACAATCTAGTATCAAATGGGATAGCAGAAGATTAGATTGTCAAACTCCTTATATAATATAATAAAGGTTCACAGTCTAAGTGGTATTAGACAAACCACTGGAACGGCTGAAGTATTATTTAGAAATAGTTTATCTTGAATATTGAATAATACTTGTATACTTTGTGTATATTGAACGGGATCAAAATAGTAGAATAATTGTTTCTTTTATTCTGACAATAAAGAAGAACTAAGATTCTACGATATTATTATTGCTTAGGTTCTTAATCCGGATGTAGTAATTGACACTTGTATTTAATGCACATGCCTTGATTCATACATTAACTAATTTATTTTAAATTACAAATTTATGTATTGGGCAATGACATTATATACAGAGTGGGATATTAACTATAAAAGGAAACCGTGTCCCAAAAATATATTCGGGTGATGATTGTAACAACCCAAATCCGGGGTCAAGATTTGGTGTCACTAAACAATTATTACATAAAATAAAGAAATAAATAAATAACCCCTTGAATCCGGATCGTATACAGGTTATGGTATGAAACAAGAATCTAACCTTCTACAACTCATCACAACTAGAATACAAGTGTAAATACCTTTGAACTAATGCTCTTGTCACATTCTTCTAACACCTTCAACCTCTCGCAGCGGAAATTTCTCTAACTTCTATTGTCTATCAAAGCTATTCACTTTTATCCTTATCTATTTCTGGCAGAAATAAGATTTCACAAAGCAAGAGTGAGCCAAAATGCCCAGCAAGAATATATTTTGAGTTTCAAACATTAATATCGAAGAAAACTTTCGGACAAAATCTTAAAACAATTTTATTTATTTTGAGTGAGTGAGCGAATAAATGTTGGTTGTCACCAGCCTTTAACTAAAATTCAAAAATGACAAGTGATTCCCCGATTCATCTCCTGAATCAGGGTTTTGTCCGGTTTTGGAATCATAAAACCATTCAAGAGAGAATGCCGTTAATGGCGATCAACAACAAATTAGACTGGACACTAGTTTGCATCTATATCCTGCTGATCAGTCAGGATATAATGCAGATCTATATCTCCATATATAGATCCAGTCGGGTCCCCAGGCACTACGGCCCATCTCGAGGCACCAGTCATATCCCGGTCCTCAGGATTAAGTAAAACTCAATCCCCAAAATATCACTATCCAGCCCGTAGAGTGTTTTGATGTCAAATCATTTTAAATTCAAAACATCCCAATTCAGGATTCACAAATAACCCGAAAGAATGGGTATTTGCTCAAGAGAGCAATCAAATTATAGGAACAAGAATGAAAGAACATGCATAATATGAGTAATTGCAGCGAAATGTAAAACATTTAACTATTCTGAACTTATAATAGGAATGAATAAATATTTGCAGAAAATCAGGAATACTTGCAGTATTTAAAAGGAAAATCCAGAATACTTGCAGTATTTAAAAGAATGTTCTGGAATACTTGTCTCAATAAGCTTTAACCGCTATTACTAGTTGACTTTGGTTCGAGTTGGACGTTCGGCTTTATCGTCACACTACTATTCCATTCTGGATACGATCCCAACATTCAGGTCCTTCAATTGGAACTTCGTTGATCTCGACGTCTAATCACTAAATCGTCCCTAGTCCGATGTCGTTACTCGGGTGTTCCGTCTAGGACCTACATGGTTAAAATATCCTAATTCAGATAATCGTTTCACTTAAGCTCAACTTAATGCCACAATCACCTCTACCCATGCGATTTCCTATTCCAACTTATATTTATATGTATTATTAAAATACACATAGCAATTAGGGTTCACATCTTTAAGACTCGGTTCGGTATTTATTTTCGGAAAATACGTATATTTGTTATCTCGGAAATAGGGTAATCGATTACTTATGAATTATTTTGTGTCATTCACAATTAAGTTCATATAATATAATCGTATATGATTATTCGACGTCTCCGATAATTATAGGTTACGTTCCCGTATTTTCGGAATTATTTTTCCAAAAATCGGGCAGCGTCTCCTTTATTTATCGACCTACCCGTCGAATCATTTCGACGTCAATCACAACAACAACAGCAGCAACCAATCCAATCCACAATCCGATTATCAATCCCAATTACCGATATAAATTCAATTATTGTTATTCGTATTTTATTTTTCTTTTCATTTCAAAATTAATTTCACAACTACTTTTGTTTATAATTTATAATTTAGGACTCAGATAAAAATCATCATTGCCCACTATCGGCTCGCCGAGGCTCATCGCCGACGGCGGTAAAATTCGTCGGTGCCCGATAAATTCGGGTTTCCATACGAATTCCACTGATTTATTGTTATAATTTCCTGCACAAACAAATTCATTTTCATTAAAATAATCAATTAACTTATTCAAATTTTCCATTAAAATTACCTGGAAATCAGAAAGCACAGCACCACCGGCTCACGCGCCCACGCACGGCCGAGAACAGAACACCATGACGGCGAAACCAAGAAACAAAGAACACGACCAACAATCACATACTGGACACACACATATATATATGTATACATCCATATGTATATATATATATATCAACAGGATTTAAACGAAGCAAGCTACCGGAACCAACCGGAAAATATGGCGGCGGCACAACCGGAAAAGAAACGGCAGGCGGAGAACGGCGAAGGAAATAGGGGATATGGACGGAAAATGAAGAGGTCGGCCGGACTTACCAGAATTAGAGACGAAAACCGGGAGAAAACGGAGAGAGACAAGGAAAGAGGGGGAGAGAGAGAGAGATGAGAGAGGTGGAGAGATTGAGGAGAGAGATTGAGGAGAGAAATCGAGAGAGAGACATGGCTGAAAAAAACGGGTTGAACCCGATTTAAAGAATCTGCCCCCCCCCCCTTTTTGTTTACTTTTTTTTATTTATTTTAGTATTTTATAACAATAGTTCTGACTTTGGATATCGAATTTCAAAAATTTAATGAGCGTTTAACGGGTAAAATCACTTAAAGATTCTCGGAAATAATTTTTAAAATCTTGGAATAATAAGAGGTTATCAAAATAAAGTTTCCAGAATTTCTAAATCATTTTTGAAACATAAATCAAACCCGCGTTTTGTAAATTAAAGAACGGACATTTGGATAAATAAAAGCCAGAAAATTGCTTGGAAAATTTTAAAACTCTCAAAATATTTAAAAGTTAGTAACATAAAATTTTTAGGATTTTTGAAACCTCTTGGAATTAAATATTGATTTTATAATTAAATGAGATCAGAAAATCTTTTAAAATTAAATAATTAATAAAATATTGATTTCCAAATTTTATAAACCCCTAAAAATAATAAATAAAATTATAAAACAATAAAAATAGTTTTAGAAATAATTTTAGCATTTTTAAGAATAAATATTCAATAAAATTATTTTAAAAATGAATTAAATGCATACAGCTCGATAATTAGTTATAAAAGTAATCTTCGCGTCCAACCAATCAAACACAATTAACAATACAGCAACACATCGCTAACTAAACCATTGCATATTTTATTTATTTAATATTTCGATAATTACATTTATAGACCGGATCGGTAAATAGGTTACTTAGCCGCTAAGTAACTAAAAAGACGATACGATTTTAATACCAAATTTGGATAATTATCAAAACAGAGACTCTTATAAAATACTTTATACGAAAATGAAGTAATAATATCTCGCCTTCTGAGGATACGGATTTTTATCGATCTATAAAATGATTTGCGTATCGAAAATTTCACACCGGGACTTGTACAGGTCAAACCGTACCCCGGATCGAAAAAGTCAAAATACGGAAAGTGTTCAGAATTATCAGATTAGGTTAGGAAGGAATTTTCGGAAGAGTTTCGGGTTGTAAAAACATAAAAACGATTGAAGTGGGATGATTTCTGATTCTAAAAATTAATTTTATAATTATATAAAATAATCATTATTAATTCTATAAATCCTTATAAAATCATATGGTAATCCAAAAATTACCAGAAAAATAACAAAATTATCTATATTTAATTCTGGATAATTAAAAATTAAAATATCCACATTTTCATCAGAAATAAACATCCAAATATTAATATCAATTATCAAATAATTCATAAAAATCACATAATAATTATTTACTGATAAAAATAATTACATAATATTTCTCAGACGTTACAATGATGTCCTCTTGAAAGCTCATAAAGATAATTATGCTTTAGTCCTGCAGGCAGATTTGTTCTTGCATATTTATAAGGTTGAGTGGATGATCAAGGATAAAAGATATTGATTAAATTAATTGTTAGAAATTAATTTAATTAATGGACATGCGATATCTTAAACATGGGGAATTTATAAGCAATTAATATGGGAGCCGAATTAAATAATTAATTTACGGAATTAGGAAAGGTAGTGCAAATATTAATTCTTTAGTGGATTGAATTAATATTTAATGACATTGGGCTTGGCCCGGAATATCATTAGAAGGCCTGATCTAATGGTCCATGATCCCTATTATAGCCTATAAATATTCTCATTCTCCTAAAGCTAGGGTTAACACACAAAAAACGAAATCATATTTTAGGGTTTGAGAGAGGCAGCCATTTTTCTCAAGGAGCCAGCTAGGGTTTGGGAATTTCGGAGCTTTGGGAGAGGTACACCTTGGGAGATCGAAGCCCACACTTCGTCCAAGGAGAATCAGGGAATATAGTAGAAGACGTGGATTTGAATCGCTTGTGCCGTAGCGATTAAGGTTAATGTTCTATTCATACTCTTTTAATTAATATCATAAAACGCAGGGCCAAGATTTGATAGATCCAACAATTGGTATCAAGAGCCTGGTTCTAGGTTTTGCGTTTTATGATATGTTGTCCATGTCATGATTATATATGCATGTATATAGTGGTATGCTTGTATTGATTCTGTGATGCAGGTTATTATTCACTATTATGGCCATGTTTTAATTATGGGTTTAGATCCCACATGGTTTAATCGTGGTTATTTTGTTATGATTGGATTCCACATGGTTTATCGTGGTTTTGTTGTAAATCACGAGGGTTGATCGTGAAAGTTTTGTTTTTCTCTATTCTGATCTTGTAATCTTGTAAATCAATTTGTAATTGTTTTAGATTATGATCTGATGTAATAGAATAGGATGGTTCATCTGTATTATTTTGTATGTAATTGTTTGATCAACGGAGCTGCAAGAAACAGAGATTTTCCGCTGCTGCATTCTGTTTTCGGGGTGCTTCGTTGTTTTGGCTGCAGATTTTGCATACGATGTCCATTTGGGCGTACGATACCTTTTCGGAAACGGCAGAACGAGAAGATCAGGGATCAAAGGGTCCAAAGACCATTGACCCATTATTTCAAGGCGTTTTGAGGTTGTTTAGGCCTCCAACCGGGCTCTCGAAGATTTTCAGAATTTTTCGAAGGATGAATTCGAAGCTATTTTTCTGGGGCCATAATAGTGGATGTGTTTTATTATGTTTTACATAATTTCTACTTCTCTTGATTATTGCTACTATGTATTTCTTGTCTGTGTTGTTATGCTATGTGATACTAACCCTTAGCATGCTAGAATGACATGAACATAGGGATGTTTTTATTAATGCTTTAATCATGATAGTATGCTACTATGTTATGTGTTTTTTGTGTTGTTATAATACATGTGGACTTCGAAGAAATAACATAGGACGATGCATCTAGATTAAAATCCTCAAAGTAAATACTAAGTGGGAGAGGGAATTAATATGAAATTAAATCACATGGTCTCTATTATTGTTTGTATGTAATTTAACATAAAGACGAATATAAATTATATATACGTCACCCATCGTGGCATGTAATTTATGGTGTCTAGAATGTTATAGAAATTACTTGAACAAACTTCTTAAATTAATAAGTTTTAAAAACAAGGAACAAATACGAATTTTTTTTATTTCTGATATGGGGCGTTTTTGTCAAAAATGGGTTCATCGAACTTGTAAGGCTGTGGGTATTAAGTGAGACCGATGTGACTCCTCCACTACCTGGAAATCAAACCATTGATGAATATTGAATTGAAGTATTCTATTCAAGGAAAAATTACGAATATTGGAAGGTATACACGCCACCCATCGTGGCGTACCAAGTTCCATTGATTTCGAATAATTTAAATTTGATGATGGTATACACTTAGCTATGAAAAATAATACAGACCACCCCAACGTGGCATATTGTTTAGTAATAAGATTGAAGTAACATTTAAACAAATTTAGGTGGTATACATGTCACACATTGTGGCGTACCAGAAACTTATCGTGGTGTTTAGATGTTAGTGCATTTAATTTTTATAATTGTTAGAGGAATCAATAGGTCTTAATATTTAATGCACCCTTATTTATGTGTAATGTGATGTTTTTTTGTATGCATGATTCTCAGGATAAAATGGGCTTTAATCCACTATTCACCATAATTAAGGATAACAAACTTACCGGACCTAACTATATTGAATGGAAACGAAATTTGGACATTGTGTTGACTGCTGAGGAGTACAAGTTTTGCACTTATGAACCCAAGCCTGGTCAGCTTGCTGCTGATGCTCCTGAAGATGAGAAAGAGTATTATAAGCGGTGGATTAAGGCTTATGAGATGTCGCGATGTTACATTCTGGCAGCAATATCGGGTGTTTTGCAGATTCAGCATTAGTCTATGGCCACTGCTTCGGATATGCTCTTTAATCTCAAGGAACTTTTTGGAGATCAGAATAGGGATGCTAGGCAAGTAGCCATGAAGGCTTTAATGAACACTCAGATGGCTGAAGGAACACCTGTAAGGGATCATGTTCTCAATATGATGTCACATCTGAATGAGATAGAGATCCTTGGTGCTGAAGTTGACAGGAAAACCCAGATTGACATTATCCTTATGAGCTTGTCCAAGAGTTTTGAGCAGTTCCGCTTAAATTACAACATGAACAAGAGGCAGTATAGTCTCGCGGAATTGCTGACAGAACTTCAGGCAGCTGAAGGATTATTTCGGCAGAGTGTTCAAGTGAATGTGGCTGAGAAAGGGCCTCTAAGCCTAAATGAACACCTAGTGTGTAAGCTGCTTCGAACCATATATGGTTTAAGGCAAGCTTCTCGTAGATGGAACATCCGTTTTGATGAGACAATCAAAGAGTTTGGTTTTATCAAAAACATAGATGAACCATGTGTCTACAAGAAGGTTAGTGGGAGCACGGTAACATTTCTTGTATTGTATGTGGATAACATACTTCTTATAGGAAATGATATACCGATGCTACAATCAGTCAAAGTATGGCTATCAAAGAACTTCACCATGAAGGACTTGGGAGAAGCATCCTACATTCTCAGTATGAAGATCTATAGAGATAGATCTAGAAGAATGATAGGTCTTACCCAGGGTACATACATCCAGAAAGTGCTTAAAAGGTTTAGCATGGAAAACTCCAAAAGAGATCTCATATCGATGAGCCATGGAGTATCCCTTTCCGAAAAAATGTCTCCTAAGACACCTGAGGAAAGAGAGTGTATGAGTAAGATTCCTTATGCTTCAGCAATAGGATCTATCATGTACGCGATGTTGCGTACAATGCCTGATGTTGCTTATTCAATTAGTGTGACGAGCAGATATCATTACAATCCAGGTGAAGACCCCTGGAAAGCAGTGAAAAACATCCTTAAGTACTTGCGAAGGACTCAGGACATTTTTCTTGTTTTTGGTGGTGAATCTGAGTTGAAAATAGAGGGTTATACTAACTCTAGTTTTCAATCAGAAAGTGATAGCAAATCCATGTCAGAGTACGTGTTTACTCTGAATGGTGGTGCAATTCAGATTGTTGAAAGAGGAGATGTCAACTTCGAGAGAGTTGACACACATAACAACGTAGCAGACCCACTCACAAAGCCACTTTCTCAGATTCACTTTGATCGTCATAAAGACAAGATGGGTATTAGATACCAGAGTGATTGGCTTTAGTACAAGTGGGAGATTGAAAGAGATATGTCCTAAGTCCAATCATGTATGAGGATTTAGGAATAACTTTTATGTAATCTGTTTTGATTTCATTGATATTAATAAAAGGCTTGTTTTGTTTTTATTGCGGGCTCTATCTATTTAAATGTTTAAATAAGATATACCACAGTTTAGAGTAAAGCTTTTTACGGATTGTGATGAGATCATAATAATGAGACCTAAAAGATGATAACTTTAAACTTAAATAGTTCATGGGCGTAGGATTACTAACTGGTAATTAATAATCCGCAAATATCGGTACATACTATATTTGCTTCATTATGAAGGATGTCTGTTCTCATAGACATTTATGTGGTGACACTATAGCTAATATGTAGGTGCTTATTATAGAATAAGTTTACTGAACATGACTCACACAGCTGAACAACTGATGGAGTTCACTCACATGTCAGTAGTTGTTAACATAGTGATAGTTGTACAAGTATCCTTAGATTTGAGATCATCATAGTCATCTTGTGTACACTGAACTATGCTTTGGTTTAGTTCTTAGTCTCAAGGTACAATTATAAGGGCTCTACTGGGTATAGGAATTTGTACACGAAGATAGTGTATGATCAATAAAGGATCTACCCCTTCCAGTGTAGGAAGAGAATGTTCAATGTTGATCAACTTATGTTAGTTCAGGAATCTCTGGCCAGAGTGAATGAAATTAGAAAGGAGTTTCTAATTTACATTAAATAGAACTAAGCATAGTGAATGGGAAAGCAAGTGATTAAATAAGATAGGCTTGACACAAGTTCCATGCCTTGTATTTAATCGTGACATTGCAGGGTATTAATTGTACGGTAACTACTCACTGAATAGGTTCTTGGTATTCTAAGCAGTGAATTCGTATTATCCGGATAGTCGCGATATGCTGAGAAGTATCCCTCACGATGTAGAATAAATATGATTAATTAATTAATCATATTTAATGAATTAGAAAATTTATATAAATAATGATAAAATAGTTTTATTATTATTTATTTCTACTACCGGCTTAATATTGAACCTACAGGGTCACACCATAAAAGAGAATGATTTAATGGTGGAGGAATTAATTAATAATGGCTGATAATTATTTATTTATGAAATAAATAATTAATTGGCAAATTTAATAATTGATTAAATGAGATTTAATTGATTATAAATTAATTAAGAAAAGGTTCTTAATATTATTAATTAAGAATTTAATTTTTGGAAATTAAATCAAGTGAGAGAATTATTTCTAAAGAGTTTAGAAAAAGGATTAATAATTAAAAGGTGTTTTAATTATTAGTGAGAATAATAAAGGGTTAATAATAATAATATTTTATGGGAAAATTTTCAGCTGAAAATTTTACCTATAAATATACTATTATAAACCCTATTTTTGCCTCAACCAAAAAGATTTACAAAACCCTAATTCTCTCCATCTCCTCCTCCTTCATTACATCGTTTTCTTGGTGGATACCGGTGGAGTGTTTCACACTTGAGGAGCAGTTGCTAAGGATCTCCGTTCATCATTCTTGGATCGCTATTAAAGACCTCCATCTTTCCATTAACGTAAAGCTTCTTAAGGTAAACACACTGAACTACGAATTAAATATTATTTTTTCGCATGGATCCTGCGGAGGGTTTCGGTTTTTTTAAGATTAAATTTACATTTTTGCTGCGTTTATGTGCTAAAAACCCTTCAATAGTCAGAATATTTCCCTGGTTAATCAAGCAAGATGCATGACTCCCTATCAATTGTTCAAGAACAAGAAGCCAACTCTAAATTTTCTTCATGTCTTTGGTTGTAAATGTTATATTTTGAGAGATCAAAATAGGAAGTTTGATGCTAAAGCAGATGAAGGAATTTTTGTTGGATATACTGTTGGTAAAGCATATAGAGTCTACAATCTAAGAACCAACATTGTTGTGGAATCAATACATGTTGTGTTTGATGATAAAAAGATTGAAGGATTTCAAGATGGAGATTACCATGAGAACCTCAAATTCGACAATGTGGAGATGGTTAGTGATGACAGTGATGATGAAAGTGATCAAGCAATAGTATCAAAGGATAATGCAGAAAAATCTACTACCAATGAAGCACAAAACTCAACATTTGTCGAGTTGCATAATGCTTCATCCGTCGGGAGGCAATCTGCGTTATCCATCGGGAGACAACCAGCTTCATCCGTCGGTGCTCAAAATTCACCATCCGTCGGATTATCAAAAGGAGCAGGAAGTCAGGATAGATCACCTATAGAAAGTTCCCCTTTCTCAAATCAAAGATCCACAAACTCAGGGGGAGTTTCTAACAATAAAAACTCAATCACACACCAAGACATCAATGAGGTCTCTTCATCTAGAGCTAATCTACCTCAACGAAGAAAATGGACAAAAGATCACCCCTTTGAGCTCATAATTGGTGATGTTTCTTCTAGAGTTCAAACCAGGAGAGCAACTCAAGAAGAATGTCTATACAGCAGCTTTCTTTCCAAGGAAGAACCAAAGAAGGTAGAAGAAGCTTTGTTGGATCCTGATTGGATTTTAGCTATGCAGGAGGAGCTAAACCAATTTGAAAGGAATAATGTATGCAGGGAAAGAATTCAATAGACACCAAATGGGTATTCAGAAACAAGTTGGATGAAAATGGCATAGTAGTTAGGAACAAAGCTAGATTGGTTGCTAAGGGCTATTGTCAACAAGAAGGAATAGATTTTGATGAAACATTTGCTCCTATTGCAAGACTTGAAGCCATCATAATCTTCTTAGCCTATGCAGCCCATGCCAATTTCAAGGTCTATCAAATGGATGTCAAAAGTGCCTTTCTGAATGGAGATTTGGAGGAGGAAGTCTATGTTAGTCAACCTCCTGGTTTTGAAGATCCAAATTTTCTAGAACATGTCTATTATCTTTTGAAAGCACTTTATGGATTGAAGCAAGCACCCAGAGCCTGGTATAACACTTTATCAAAGTTCCTTTTGGAAAATCATTTCACAAGAGGTACTGTAGATAAAACTTTATTATTTAGAAATGTTAATGGCTCTAGTATACTTGTTCAAATTTATGTAGATGATATTATTTTTGGCTCTACGAGTGAGAAACTTTGCAAAAAGTTTGCCAAATTAATGCAAAGTAAATATGAAATGAGTATGATGGGAGAACTAACTTACTTTCTTGGTTTGCAAGTTAAGCAAGTTAGTGATGGAATATTCATTAGTCAAACTAAATATATTTTTGATCTTTTAAAGAAGTTTGATCTAATGGATTGCACATCTGCAAAAACTCCCAAGGCTACTGCAACTAAGCTTGAATTAAACACTACTGAAAAGTCTGTGGATATTTCAAGTTATAGGGGCATGGTTGGCTCACTTCTGTACTTAACAGCTAGTAGGCCAGATATAATGTTTGCTACATGTTTATGTGCTAGATTTCAGGCTGATCCTAGAGAATCTCACTAAATAGCTATTAAGAGAATCTTTAGATATCTCAAGGGAACACCAAAACTTGGCATTTGGTACCCTAGAGATTCTGGTTTTGATCTAACTGGTTATTCAGATGCAGATTATGCAGGTTGTAGAATTGATAGAAAAAGTACAACAGGAACCTGTCAATTTCTAGGAAATAAGCTTGTGTCCTAGTTCAGTAAAAAGCAAAATTCAGTTTCTACTTCTACAACTGAACCTGAATATATTGTTGCTGGTAGTTGCTGTGCACAGATATTATGGATGAAAAATCAATTGCTAGACTATGGTTTGTAAGTTGAGAGGATTCCTATTTTCTGTGATAACACAAGTGCAATTGCCATCACTGAAAATCCAGTACAACATTCAAGGACAAAACACATAGATATCAAGTACCACTTCATAAGGGAACATGTAATGAATGGTACTGTGGAACTACCTTTGTTCCAAGTGAGAAGCAGCTTGTAGATATCTTTACCAAGTCACTGGATGAATCCACCTTTTCAAGGTTGGTAAGTGAGTTAGGCATGCTTAATTATTCTTAAATCTATATGAGATAATTTGCAAGTTGATATGCAGCCAGAAATTTAATTGATTTTTTAGTCTTGGATGAAATTTTGGCTAAGTTAAAATTTACATCTCGACGGATGATACTTATCCATCGAGTTTGATCATCCGTCGGTATACTATTTGCTAATAAAAATCATTTATTTTTCTGGAATATTTTATGACTCGACGGATAACAGTCAATCCTCATCCGTCGAATTGTCTTAATCTCAGCCGTTAATTCCCTGAACATTATCCATCGAGTATACTTACAGTTTGTAAGCATAACACGACGGATAATGGGTGGAATTTTTACAGTTTATTTTTTAAACGGCTATTTTAGGCAATTTTCATTGGTTACTTTATTTTACTTTATTATTTTTAGCAGTTATTCTTTGAAATAGTATAAAAGCTTAATTCATTTCAATTGCTTTTCTTTTATCATTCTCAAATCAACTACTCAAATTTATTTCTGTTTCAAAGCACTTACTCTTTCTCTTGAAGCTCTCATTCTCTAACAATGGCTCCCGTTGTCAAGATTATGTCTCAAATTGGGTTTATTTATGAGAAGAACAATTTCACTGCATTAGTAAACAAGGGTATTCAGCAATGTGGTGACTATCACAAGATGATGGACTTTGTGAATAATTGCAAGCTTAGCTATGCCATGCTGGAATCACCGACAATCTTTTGTGAAGTTGTTGAAGAGATGTGGACCACTACTACATACAACTCAACAGATAAGACAATCACACTCACCATTAAAGGTAAAGAATTTTGTATCAATAGTGAAGTTATAAAAGTATGTTTCAAGATTCCTGATAACACTGTGACCTCTCCACACGCTGACACTGATATAATCAATATGCTTAATTCCATGAACTATGCTCTTTCTACTTCTCAGTTAAGTGATATTAGGAGACTGGGCCTTAGGAAAGAATGGAGTTTTATGTGTGATGTAGTGATAAAAGTCTTTTCAGGTAAAGTCAGTAATTTTGATTCAGTCAATATCTCCATACTTAACATGCTCTACATGCTAGTTACAGATAAATTCTATAATTTCAGTGACCTTGTTTTGTTTGAGTTAGGTTTTAAACTAGGAGAGTTAAATAAGAGAGGTAAGAATGTGTATTATGCTAGATTCTTTATGATGTTAGCTAACCATCTCTCTGAGGGTATTGTGCTTGAGAACCCTAACAACAAATTAGATTATTGGGTTCAAGAGAGAAGGCTCATTGCAGATTTAAACAGGGCCAATCATCACAAGGAGGTGCCACTGTTCTATTTCCCTGTAATGGAAGCACCTCAGGTAAGTGAGGTAAGTTCATCTATTCCTACCACTATTCCAACCTCACTAATTTCTTTGAATTCTAGTGTGGCTATGGCAACTGTGTCAATGACCCAACAGTTGCCTACCCAAGCTACCAAACCTGCAAATATTTCAAAATCCAAATCAAAGAAAGCCCCCTCTGGTATCTCTCAAAAGATGCTTGTTGCAAAATCCACCAAAACCAAAGAGGGGAGTGTGCAGGTGGGTAAGACAGGTGAGGGAAGGGGTGAATTATTGCTTGCCAAAAATCCTACTTCTACAATTGGTATTATCCTAAGGATAAGGATGGAAAGTTGAGTGATTCACAGCCTAGCCACACTGCAGTTTCCCAACAAACTGCAGTGCTTACAAAGGATAAAAGCTCATTTCTAGCTGCATCCTCCCAAAAGGATGTAGTTATTGAACAAAGCTCTCAACCAAGAGCACGGGCCAAGAGGGTTAGGGACACAAGCTCACCCTAAATTTATGCCAGAAAGAAGGAATATAAAACCCTTGGGGATGCACAGGGTACACACACTATGCAAACTGGTGCTAAAGACACAGTCGCCACACCTTCACAAATTCAGTTTGATGTGACTCCAATAAATGTGGAGTCACAGCCAAAATCTCTATTAATAGAAACACCTCAAACACCAAACTCACCCACAAACTCACTGGATGTGGATATGATAAACACATCAATTCCTGATTCCCCTTCTTTAACCTTGTTGGGGAAGCCAAAATCTAGTGCAAGTGAGCATCATCTTTTAGATGATTTGTTGGCTCACTTGCCCATTCTTTCAGGAACTGTTGAATCATCTGTTCCCAAAATATCTTCAATCAACACAGAGTCTAGAATAGTTTCCATTTCTAGTTCATTCATTTCTACTCTCTCGATGGATATTGCTCATCCGTCGAGTAGTGATTGTATCCCGACGGATAAGCTTAACAGTAGTTATCCGTCGGATAGCAAAACCACTCACCTGATGGATATCACTCATCCGTCGAGTATCTCTGCACAGCTTCAAACTTCATTTATTTCAAGTGCAGAAGAATTAGTGGTTGTACAGTCACTATTAGGATTGAGAGAGAAGAGTGTTTTGAGTAAGAGTCTGGGTTGCTCCCAGGAAAAAGGAGAGGAAATGAGTGAAATTATGCAATCCATTTCTTCAGAATTGGAAAAAGAAAATGAGAGGAGTCCCACCTTAGAAGGTAAAGGTGAGGGTGTGAGGGTGGGGAGCCAGGGTGAGACCCTGATGCAACAAAAGAGATAAAACGAGAGAAATACAGGTACCTGAGCTATAAGGATGGATGTCATTGCTAGTGAGTTAATGAATGTCTAGGATGCAGACAGGGAGGGACTATCTCAACAACCTAAAGTTGTTATAGATTCCATCTCCCTTGATGCTGAGGCATTTACTCACCCTGTTCCAGCTTATCAACTTCTAGCTGAACAGGGTAATGACAATGCAAAAAGGATGCGCAATCTGGTGCATACCACACAGTCTATGATAAGAGCTAAGGATGCCATCACAGCTTTGCCCTCTACAGCTGGTGATGTGGAATATGAGACCGGTGGCTCAGCTGATTTCTTTGGTGATGAAAGTGGGGATAATGAAGATGAAGCAATGGACATAGGGGGAGAAGTAGGTTCCAGTTCAAGATCAGGTATGCCATCATGGGCATTTTCAAAGTACTGTGATGAGCACTACTTCAAGACAACCCTGATCCAACTAATCAATCAGACAAATATTGCTCTTCAAACCACTTCAAATGCCAGCACCAAGAAGCTCCTTCAGGCACATCTAGCCTCTCTGCAACTTCAACAAATTCAAGGCTTCCAACATGCTAGGGATGTAAACACCATCAAGGGTGATATTGAGGAGATGAAGAAGGCCATTTCAGACAAAATGGACTCTAAGCTTCCAGAAGCTACAATGCTTGACATCAAGAGGCAATTAAGGAAAACTTCTGATCTTGCAACCAAGATAGATGCATTGGATACAAGAATGTCAGCCATGGAAGCATATTTAACATCCATTCATCTTCATCAAGCCCAACAGACAGATTTACTTCAAAAACTGGTGGCTGCTCAAACCCCCTCCTCTGCTCAACTTGATGATAACAAAAAGGGGGAGAAAGGACCAAGTGAGGGGGGGAAGCTTCAAATTCAAATCAGTAAAGTAATTGTGCCTTAAATTACTATCTCAAAGCCACCAGTTACAAATAGTATAGATCTGATAAATGAAGCAGCAGCCAACATTAGAGCAACTGAAATGAAGCAGTTGAAGCCAATCAACTAGGAGAAGATTGATGAGGATATACAAAAGAAGTTTGGACTAGTCAAGGAGCCAGTAAAGTCATCCATCCATCACTCTCAAGTCAATCAAATTTCTGTGAATGAGATGAGCATGGACTATCTGAAAAGGGGACAGTCATCCTGCATCAAATCTCCAAAGGCTGAAATAATTCTGAAATCAAGGGTAAATTATCCAAAATTATCATTGAAGAACCCTTTGGATACTGTGTATGAGACACCTAAGCCTCATGAAAAGAAGCTTCTGTCAAGGTCAATTGTTTTCTACAAAGATCCAGCTGGTTCAGCTTCCAAAAAGAGAATTGCTAAAATTTTCAGGAATGGGAAAGAAATTTGTGTGGTGGCTGGACATCCTCAATTTGCTCAAGCAAAGAGAGAAGAAAAGTCTAGATTGAAGCAGGAAAAGAAGCAAGCTGCTCTAGATGCTAAAAAGGCTAAACAAAAAAAGAGCAAATTGCTATCTTGGCCAAGCTACATGCTGTAAATTCATCATAACAAATTCCTGCTCAGCCATCTGAAATCATTGAATCTCAAGATCCAAAGAAGCAAATTGAACAACAGAAGAAGTCTCCAAGAATCAAGGAATTGGCTAAAAGAACCAAAAGGAAACTGGACATTGTTGATAAGGAATTGGAGGATCAGTTTCCCAAGGAGTCCACTTCATCTACAACTCAAGCATCAAAACCCTCTGTGGTATTTGAAGATATCAAGGTGGTGGATCCTTACAGAAACATTCATGGTGAACCTATTGTGCCTAAGGATGAGCCAATAGAATGGGAGAACATACCAATTCCTGATTTCAATCTGCCAATCCTTAACAAGCCAAAAAGAACAAAGTCAAGAGCAGTCAAGAAAGTGAAGTTGTCACCTCTCAAATCCAAATCTCTAGTCAAAGCTCAATCTAAAGTCAACAAAGGAGATTATATGTACTTGTGTGACATCAAGGAGTTTTCTGATCTAAACCTCTATCTAGATGAACTAGATGAAGTGAGAGGTATTGATGCATACAGAAACCTACCTGAAAGGTTAGTGTTCAAGTACAAGGGAGGAAAGGAGATTCAGTGGCCACTTCACAGGATCCTTCAAGAAAGCCAAGTTGTACTGATTAAAGTTTATTCATCTTTCAAAAAGAACTTTGGGTTCAATGTTACTACAAGAAGATTGGTACTGAAGAAGATTGAAGAACTAAGGAGTGTTAGAGCTAAAGATGTACTCCCAAAGACTCTAATCATCCCCTACACGGGGAGAAGAGTGCATCTAAGGCCCTACTGGCTGATGGAGTTCATGGATGACAAAGGAGTGAGAAGATTTTTCAGATTAGAAGACCAATTGAGCATCTCTAGCAATGAGACTCTCTTGGAAATGCAAGAAAAGCTAAATCTCTCAGAATCTGATGAACTGGAATTCCACAGGCAACTCCAAAATCAGATTGAAGAAAACTACAGAAAGCTTGGAAAGAGATCCAGACCTTCAAGGAACTAGATAAATCTGCTCATGCTAGAGGAGCACCTTAAAAATGACTGTGAGCAAAACTTTGTACATTTTGTTAATTGAAGCACCTTTCAGTATTATCTACTTTCTTTTAAAGTTGTATTTTTAGGGTGTTTTGTTATCATCAAGTATCTCTTAATTTATGGCTACAATTCCAGTAGACATAAATTGGGGGAGATTGTTATGCATATGTTGTGTACTTGATGATTTCATGAACAAAAGACCTTGGTAGATTTTACTTAGTGAAAATGTAGCACTCGAAGGATAAGGATTATAGTCCCGACGGATAACTCATTTTAGTCCCGACGGATGATGACTTATTATCCATCGAGTGAGTAGCTTATATAACAATAAGTCTGTAGCACATTTCTGCATACACATTATTTAGAATCTGTAGTAGTACTTAAGTCATGTTGACTTTAACTAGATATACAGAATAGGTTGATTAATTATACATAAATGATGTCTTGTAATTCTGCATAAATGAAATGGAGTCAAGTGACTGATTGCTACCCGAAGGATAAACAACAATGAATTCGACGGATGATCAACAACCCGACGGATGATCATTAACTCGACGGATGATCATAAACCCGACGGATAAAGAATTCAAATAACTGTTGACAGTGACAACACAGTCACATGCGTCGAGTATATGTAAATGGAATGTGGTAGCCTATTCAACTGGGTTTTCGAGAACAAAGAAGCATTGCCATTTCTATGCTATTATAAAGATATTCAAAGATGCTGGAATAGAGTAATGAAGTATCATTATATTAGACTTGATAGTTTTTGTTTTATTATCCTGTCTTATTACTTTATAATCTTGGTGATATTTAAACCAAGAAGCAGCAATAGAATAAAAACTAAGGAACTAAGCAACCAAGAGAAAAACATTTGTAAGCTGTATTCTTAGCATTTCTCTCATTCTTAGTTATCATTTTGTAAGCAGATGTGAGCTTTTTGCACACAGAGTTCTCTCGATATATATTATATATCTCTGGTGGAATCATTTAAATCCACCAGAAAGTTTTTAAAGACTCTTGTTTTTAATTACTTGTGTTTTGATTCATTTCAAGTAACTATTCCGCATTCTGCTAATCAATTCACACTTATATATATATTTGAGTTAGAACATTTTTATTCAAGAAAAAGTATCAAGAATTCCATTCAACCCCCCTTCTGTAATTCTTTTTACATTGTTAAGGGGCTAACATATTTTAATCAGGTCTGGGAGCTCGTGGAACCACCTAAAGGTATAAAACCTATTGGATGTAAGTGGATCTACAAGAAAAATAGGGGATTAAATAAAAAGGTGAAAGCCTGGAAAGCAAGACTAGTTGCGAAAGGGTATACTCAGAAAGAAGGTATCGATTATGAGGAAACCTTTTTGCCGGTAGTCATGTTTAAGTCAATCCGTATTCTTTTATCTATTGCAGCTCATCTCGATTATGAGATTTGGCAAATGGATGTCAAGACAACTTTCCTTAATAGAAGTCTTGAAGAAACCATCTATATGCAGCAACCAGAGGGATTCATTAAAGAAGGCCAAGAGCATCTTGTATGTAAGATTAAGAGGTCTATTTATGGACTTAAACAAGCTTCTAGGTATTGGAACATTCATTTTGATCAGGCAGTCCAGTCGTATGGATTTGATCAAAGTCCAAGCGAAGCATGCGTGTATAAAAGATGTGAGGGAAATGCAGTGGTTTTTCTAGTACTATTTGTTGATGACATTTTATTCATTGGAAACAATATTAAGATGTTATCTTCAATAAAGGCATGGTTGTTCAAACAATTTGAAATGAAGGATTTAGGTGAAGCAACATACATCCTTGGGATCAAACTTATAAGGGATCGCAAGAAAAGGATGTTGGCTTTATCTCAGGAGCCCTACATAGATGACGTATTAGCTCATTTTAACATGCAGGACTCCAAGAAGGGTAATTTACCTTTCAGACACGGAATTTCTCTATCAAAGAGTCAGTGCCCTTCGACACCTAAGGAGATAGAGAACATGAAGGCAGTTCCTTATGCTTCAGTATGTGGAAGCCTAATGTATGCTATGTTATGTACGAGGCCTGATATCTGCTTTGTCGTGGGCATGGTTAGCCGATACCAGTCAAACCCAGGACAGGAACATTGGAGTGTAGTAAAAACAATACTCAAGTACCTGCGAAGGACTAAGGAGTATATAAGAGAATATCCACCTCAGGATGTGTTTTTACTTTGGGAGGTGGAGCCGTAATATGGAGGAGTGTGAAGCAGAAGTGCATTGCAGACTCAACCATGGAAGCTGAATATGTGGCAGCCAAAGAGGCTATATGGTTCCGAAACTTCCTGCTGGATTTGGATGTGGTTCCTAATTTGCCACGGCAAATCACGATTTATTGTGATAATACTGGTGCTATGGCAAATACCAAGGAACCACGGGCCCATAAGGCAGCAAAACACATAGAGCGTAAGTATCACCTCATACGGCAGTTCGTTAAGCGAGGAGATATCATTGTGGCTGATATAACATCAAAGGATAATCGGGCAGATCCTTTCACGAAGAGCTTACCAGCTAAGGTTTTTCAGGAGCACGTGGAAGCGATAGGAGTCAGATACTTGGTCACATAGTTATATAGTTGGTAGTGGATTGCTTGTAATAAACACTGATATACTCAAAGAATATCTTGAGTATAAGTGGGAGATTGTTAGGGTTTATACTGAAATATTCGTTTGAAGTATATACTTTAATAATAAATTATTTGAGAATCATGAGTGCATGTTTTCACATAGTCTGTATATTATATATTGTAGACAATCTAGTATCAAATGGGATAGCAGAAGATTAGATTGTCAAACTCCTTATATAATATAATAAAGGTTCACAGTCTAAGTGGTATCAGACAAACCACTGGAACGACTGAAGTATTATTTAGAAATAGTTTAACTTGACTATTGAATAATACTTGTATACTTTGTGTATATTGAACGGGATCAAAATAGTAGAATAATTGTTTCTTTTATTCTGAAAATAAAGAAGAACTAAGATTCTACGATATTATTATTGCTTAGGTTCTTAATCCGGATGTAGTAATTGACACTTGTATTTAATGCACATGCCTTGATTCATACTTTAAGTAATTTATTTTAAATTACGAATTTATGTATTGGGCAATGACATTATATATAGAGTGGGATATTAACTATAAAAGGAAACCGTGTCCGAAAATATATTCGGGTGATGATGTCCTCTTGAAAGCTCATAAAATAATTATGCTTTAGTCCTGCAGGCAGATTTGTTCTTGCATAATTATAAGGTTGAGTGGATGATCAAGGATAAAAGATATTGATTAAATTAATTATCATAAATTAATTTAATTAATGGACATGCGATATCTTAAACATGGGGAATTTATAAGCAATTAATATGGGAGCCGAATTAAATAATTTATTTACGGAATTAGGAAAGGTAGTGCAAATATTAATTTTTTTAGTGGATTGAATTAATATTTAATGACATTGGGCTTGGCCCGGAATGTCATTAAAAGGCCTGACCTAATGGTCCATGATCCCTACTGTAGCCTATAAATATTCTCATTCTCCTAAAGCTAGGGTTAACACACAAAAAATGAAATCACATCCTAGGGTTTGAGAGAGGCATCCGTTTTTCTCAAGGAGCCAACTAGGGTTTTGGAATTTCGGGGCTTTGGGAGAGGTACACCTTGGGAGATCGAAGCCCACACTTCGTCCAAGGAGAATCAGGAAATACAGTAGAAGACGTGGATTTAAATCGCTTGCGCCGTAGTGATTAAGGTTAATGTTCTATTCGTACTCTTTTAATTAATATCATAAAACGCAGGGCCAAGATTCGATAGATCCAACACATCCACTGTCCAGCACTAGGATATTTTTCCTGTTGCCCTGCAATCTCAAAGACCACTAATGGTTAGTTTTAAGGACCCAGACTTGCTTGGATCCTTTGGCCTTTTTAAGTTTGTTAGCATTTGCAGCGGATTTAATTTCAGAGTTTATGCTAACATTCTGTTTATCAGAGTTCATTTCAGACTTTGCATCAGACTTTATACTAGAAGGAATTAAAGTAACTTTCTTCAAAGAAGATTTTATTTGATAGTAATCATAGTACAGACTATGATATTCCTTACAAGTATAAATGGAATGTCATAAACTACCATAATGAAAATAAGGATTTTGTGGTATAAACCTAACAGACTGACTCATAACTCCTGAATTAGGAGGTAAAGAGTTTATATATTTATTTTTCCTGCAAAAAGAAGCAAGATGGTTAGAGTTTCCACAGTTATAGCATTTCTTTCTAGGAGCATTAGGAATAGGCATATAATTATTACTTTTGTTCACACTTTCCTTTCCATTCCTATTTTTCCTAGCTTCCTTTACCTTGTTGACATTCCTAATCTCTTTCAGCTTATGCTTAAGCTGCTTCTTTGTCATTAAGCCTATGTTGACTTCAGCTGGTTTATCATGTTTAATTTATCATAAGTTGACTTATCTTTGACTTCTATCACAGACTCTTTCATCTTTTCAGAATCAGACTTTACAGTTTTTGCTACAAATTTAACAGGATTTACCTTTGGCTTAGCAGTCTGTTTAACAACAATTGGCTCAATTTGTTTAGTTCCTTTCTCACTTTTATCATCTCCATAACCTAAGTCCTCTTTCCAGTTTCCACTACTTAATAAATTCTGAGTTGTTCTGCCAGAGTTAGTCCAAGTTCTGATAATCTCTCTTTTCTTTTCTAAGCCAGCTTTTAGAGATTCATTCAATTTTAACACTTCATCTCTAACATATAAAACATCATCTTTTTCTTTCTTAGTTTGATGAAGAAAAACCAATTCTAAATAATCATTTCTCTTTTTATAAGCAAGATTTTTAGATGTTAATCTTTCACATGGTAAAGTCTGATCTCTATAACTAATGAACATGGTTTTAAGATACAATCTCAACTCGGTAATATCATCAGTATGAAAAGCATAAGTTGTTTGAGGTACCTTCAATTCAGCAGTTTCAGGGTTGCTGTCAGCATTTTCCATCAAGGCATAGTTCTCCTCATGTTCAGAATCTGAAGTGTCTGTCCAACTTTCTTCTTTGTTACAAGTGCCTTGCCTTTGTCACTTTTTCCTTTCTTGCAGTCAGGAGATATGTGGCCTCTTTCACCACAGTTGTAGCATTTGACATTTGAGTTGTCTCCTCTGTCAGACTTTCCTCCCTTGCCTTCAGACTTTCTGAACCCTTTCTTATCAGAACTTCCACTTTTTTCTGGAAAACTTCTTGCCTTTTTTGAATTTCTTGTAGGCTATCTTTGTGATACCATTTACCATAAGAGCACACAATTTCATCATCTCTTCATCAGCATCTATTTCAGGTAAACTTTCAGTTTCTGAATCATCATCATCAGAATATGATGACTCTGAATCAGACTTTATGATGAGAGTCTTTCCTTTGCCCCTTTTTGAGGCATCCATTTTAGGAGATTCCTCCTCAACCTTAAGAGCAACTGTCCTTGACTTTCTTCCATACCTCTTGCTCCTTTGATCCATCTCAAGTTCATAAGTCATGAGCATACCATAAATTTCATCAAGAGTAGTTTCAGTAAGGTCATAGTTGTCTCTTATGGTAGTAGACTTCAAATCCCAATTTTCAGGAAGAGCTAAAAGGAATTTTAGATTTGAATCTTCAAGATCATATAACTTGTCCACCAGTAACAGATCATTCAAGAGTTTGACAAACCTGTCATATAAGTCAGTTAAAGACTCATCAGCTTTTGAGTCAAAGTGCTCATACTCTTGAGTGAGTATAGTCCTCCTGTTCTTCTTGATTGCATCAGTTCCCTGGCATCTTGTCTCCAAAGCATCCCATATCTCCTTTGCAGTTTTGCAATTAATTACCCTGTTTGACATGACATTATCAATGGAACTATGCAGCAAATGCCTTACCCTTGCATCCTTGGCAATAGATGAGATGTCTTCAGCTGTGTACTCACATTTCTCCTTTGGTATGGTCTTTGCTGGTTGTTCAGCAACTACAACAGAGAGCATGGTAGGCTTATGTGGTCCTTCATTAATTCTGTCAAGGTATTCGGGATCTGTAGCTTCCAGAAATATAGCCATCTTCACTTTCCATATGGGATACTCAGAAGGTCTCATATGGGAACCCTAATAGTCTCATATCGACTGTGGGTTTGAGTCTTTTGAGTTTCTTCAGTTTTTGTGGGTTTTGTTGGAGTTTGTGCTTCTTCAGACATGATTGTTTATGATGGAATTTACGGATGAGCGGAAGCGTGAGATAACAATTATTCCGTAAAAAACATATACCGCACATATAGAAAAACATATAAAAGGGAAAAACCGAGGAATCGAAATCATACCTCGTGAATCGAAGCTTTATAATGATTGGAGTGCTAGCAGTTGCTCCTCAGTGTGTGAAGCACTCTACCGGTATCCACCAAGAACGATCCGCTTCGATGAACCTTTTTATAAAACTAAGCTTTTATAAAAATGGAGTTTTGGGAGAGAGAGAGAGAAGAAGAAGATGGAGGCTAGGGTTTTCACAAAACCAAAATTGTGTGTTTTATCAAATGAGCCATCCATCTCATTCTATTTATAGGGCTCTCCTAGGGTTTTATAATATATCCTTATATATATTAACCCCCACATTTTATCTTCATAAAATGCTTTAATAATAATTAAAACTATTTTAATTATTATTTCTTTTCTTAACTATTTAGAAAATAATTCTCTCTCTCATTATTTCATCAAAGAAAATATTCTTTTATGGTGTGACCCTGTAGGTTCAATATTATGCCGGTAGTAGAAATAAATAATAATAAACTTTTATTAATTATTTATATGAATATTAAAATTCACTAAATATAATTAACTGATTAATTATATTTATTCTACATCGTGAGTGATGCTTCTCAACATATCGCGACTATCCGGATAATATGAATTCACTGCCTAGAATACCAAGAACCTGTCAGTGAATAGTTACCGTACAATTAACTCCTTCTACCCTCCAATGTCCTGATTAAATACAAGGCATGGATCTTGTGTCAAGCCTATCTAATTTAATCATTTGCTTTCCCATTCACTATGCTCAGTTCTATGTAAATTAGAAACTCCTTTCTAATTTCATTCACTCTGGCCAGAGATTCCTGAACTAGCATAAGTGGATCAGCTTTGAACATTCTCTTCCTTCACTGGAAGGGGTAGATCCTTTATTGATCATACACTATCTTTGTGTACCAATTCCTATACCCAGTAGAGCCCTAATAATTGTCCCTGGAGACTAAGAACTAAACCAAAGCATAGTTCAGTGTACACAAGATGACTATGATGACCTCAAGTCTAAGGATACTTGTACAACTATCACTATGTGAACAACTGCTGACACGTGAGTGAACTCCATCAGTTGTTCAGATGTGCGAGTCATGTTCAGTGAACTTATTCTATAATAAGCACCTACATACTAGCTATATTGTCACCACATAATCAAAATAACAATTGTTGTGGAGTTCAGCCAGGCTGACATCCAGCTTATTCATGTGAAAGTTCACAACAAACTGTGAAAACGAACCCGGAAGTGATTGCAAGACCAAGTCTTGGCTCAGCTCCCCATCAATGGCAAAACCAAGTTGTCCAAGACATTCAATCAAATTGATCATCTTAAGCACATGGTCATTCACGGATGATCCCTCAGACATCCTACAACCGAACAGCTCCTTCGATATCTCATATCGAGTTGTCCTCCCTGCCACATCATACAACTCTTGTAGATGCATTAGGATAGTGTGAGCATCCATATGCTCATGTTGCTTCTGTAGCTCAATGTTCATGGAAGCTAGCATGATGCATTGAGCAACATTTGCATCATCTATCCACTTACGATACACAACATGTTCATCATTATGTGCATCGTTAGCAGGTTCAGTAGGCTTAGGTGAGTCAAGCACATATTCCAGCTTCTCCACCCTGAGAACAATTCTCAAGTTTCGAAGTCAGTCAGTAAAATTAGGACCAGTCAACTTGTGAGCATCTAGTATACTCCGGAGTGATAGTGCAGAAGACATAACGAATATAGTAAATCTGTGAATGATAAACACATAACAACACTTAGCAAATATTCAATTTCATTTCACAACACTATATGAATCGGGTCTTTATTCATAAGTGGCTCCCACTAGTTTATCTAATTTATTCAACCCCCTACGTGAAAAATTAAGCATTCATAATGCTAGTGGGAATAGGGATCCTACATTCCATCACACAACCTCGGCTGTGGCACGAAACGTCATGTGATGTTCAATAGGCAGACAACTCTTGTCAATTACATCTTATATTATTCCCTAATCAAACTTTAGCCTCTTGAATACTTGAGTCACGGATGTGGCACGACAAACTCAATATTCTAAGTCAAGTCTAACCCAACATTCCGTACAATTGAATCAGTCTCCAACGGCCCACGGCTGTGGCACGTAACGACCTTTAGATTCTAATTCAATGTACACATCTCTATATAATAGACAAGTATTTCTTATTTCGAAATCAAAGCCCTCGGCTGTAGCACGAAACGACAATGATTTAAAAATAAGAACCACTTTCTATCATGTTGGAAGGCTATGACCGACACAAGCCCGTTGTGTCATTGGCCAATTACTACTTGATATTATTTAATTTTAGAGGGATTATATTACGTTACAATCATAATCATATTATAAAGAGATTCTTCCTTTTAAATTAAATATTTCAAATCAATAATCGATAATCAGATGATTCCCAGATCGGGTGGAGCATTGTCAAGAGGCGTCACTTAATAACCCTTTTTTACAGATAGAAATCTGTTGTTGACAGAATCATCCTTTCTCTCAAAATTGTAAATTCATATTTAATTACGTGTTTCATAAACACAAGAATCTCATGATTGTATTCATAATATTATTGTCAAGGCAAGAAACGATTCCTATTCTAGATTTTCTAGAGCACGCCTTATATTGATTTAAGTTCACCTAAATCTATCATCATATGGTAAACACAGGCATATATCTCATATATAAAAATAAATAAACAAGTAAGCATGCAAGTAATATCATGTCACACATTGATATAATGATGTATGGATTTATTATAGCATTTAAAAGCAATTAAAACAATTAAAACATGCTTTAAAACACTTTCGGGAATATAAACAGTTCAAAACTTTTATATATAAAATATTTGACCACTCCATTAGATCCGTCTCGGAAAAACGAATCCAATGATATATTGCACGCCCAAAACGGAGTTACGAAACTCCCAAAAAATCAAATTTAATGTGGACATACGGGCTGTAACGCATGTACGTAATGCGTTACAACACTGTTGAGCCATTTACGCGTGTAACGCATTCCGTAAATGCGCAACAGTGTGTAACGCATTCACGGAATGCGCAACACACCCCGCGCGTGCGTCTCACGCGCCCGCACCTGGCCGACCGTTGGCAACAGCAAGTTTTTTTTTTCTTGCTCTGTCAACTTTTGTCTTTTCTTTTTCTGCTGTTACAATTAGGAGATGTAACCCCCCTTTCCCTTTACTCCCTTATTAATAACTCTTTATTAATTTATTATTTTAATTTTATTATTAATAAATTAATTAACATTTAATTAATAAATTAATAAAAATCAAAATAATATGATTTCTCAAATCAGGGAGTAGTAGAAAAATACCAGATCAGCCATGTGTCCTTGTGCAAATTTTAATCATAATTATTCACATGCATAATTATTTCATGAATTTTAATTAAAATATTTTTTAAAAAATCATAACAAATAATCTACACATCACAAAATTATGAAAAAAATACCTAGATGGTCTACAACACTTGTAGAACCCAGATCAGTAGTCAAACTCTCATGCAAAAATTATTTCGAATTAATTCATAATTAAATTCAAATAAACTTGCAAAATCATAACAAATCCATACATACATTAAAAAATCTGAAATTTTTTATATGAATCTCTATATGCAGAACCTAGCTCTGATGCCAATGAAGGAATTTACGGATGAGCGGAAGCGTGAAATAACAATTATTCCGTAAAAACCACATACCGCGCATATAGAAAAAACATATAAAAGGGAAAAGCCGAGTAATCGAAATCATAGCTCGTGAATCGAAGCTTTATAATGATTGGAGTGCTAGCAGTTGCTCCTCAGTGTGTGAAGCACTCTACCAGTATCCACCAAAAACGATCCGCTTCGATGAACTTTTTTATAAAACTAGGCTTTTATAAAAATGGAGTTTTGGGAGAGAGAGAGAGAAGAAGAAGATGGAGACTAGGGTTTTCACAAAACCAAAATTGTGTGTTCTATCAAATGAGCCACCCATCTCATTCTATTTATAGGGCTCTCCTAGGGTTTTATAATATATCCTTATATATATTAACCCCCACATTTTATCTTCATAAAATGCTTTAATAATAATTAAAACTATTTTAATTATTATTTCTTTTCTTAACTATTTAGAAAATAATTATCTCTCTCATTATTTCATCAAAGAAAATATCCTTTTATGGTGTGACCCTGTAGATTCAATATTATGCCGGTAGTAGAAATAAATAATAATAAACTTTTATTAATTATTTATATGAATATTAAAATTCACTAAATATAATTAACTGATTAATTATATTTATTCTACATCGTGAGTGATGCTTCTCAACATATCGCGACTATCCGGATAATATGAATTCACTGCCTAGAATACCAAGAACCTATCGGTGAATAGTTACCGTACAATTAACTCCTTCTACCCTCCAATGTCCTGATTAAATACAAGGCATGGATCTTGTGTCAAGCCTGTCTAATTTAATCATTTGCTTTCCCATTCACTATGCTCAGTTCTATGTAAATTAGAAACTTCTTTCTAATTTCATTCACTCTGGCCAGAGATTCCTGAACTAGCATAAGTGGATCAGCTTTGAACATTCTCTTCCTTCACTGGAAGGGGTAGATCCTTTATTGATCATACACTATCTTCGTGTACCAATTCCTATACCCAGTAGAGCCCTAATAATTGTCCCTGGAGACTAAGAACTAAACCAAAGCATAGTTCAGTGTACACAAGATGACTATGATGACCTCAAGTCTAAGGATACTTGTACAACTATCACTGTAATATCCCATATTTTCAAATATTATTATTATTATTATTTGGAATTATTTATGTGATTTTATCTGAATTTTGGTGAATTATCTGATAAGTGGAATTGATGTTTGGGTGTTTAGATGTGATATTATTTGAGTATTTGAATTATTATATGTCCAGAATAAAATATAGATAATTGTGATATTTTCCTGGTAATTTTTGGACTGTTAGATGATTTTATATTAATTTATGAATTATTAATTATTTTCTGAATAATTACCAAAATTATTTTATAAAGCCGGGAATCGTCCGACTTCAACCGTTTTTACGTTTTTACAACCCGAAACTCTTCCGAAAACTCCTTCCTAACCTAATCTGGTAATTCCGGACATTTTCCGTGTTTTGATTTTTTCGATTCGGATTACGGTTTGACCCGTGCGCGGCCCGGCGCAATATTTTCGACACGATAGTTATTTCGGTAATCAATAAAACCCGTATTCTCGAAAGACGGGATATTTTTACGTTATTGTCGTATATAGTGTTTTAATAAAAAGCTCGGTTTTGATAATTATCCAATTTTGATATCAAATCGGATCGTTATTGCAATTACTTAGCGGCTAAGCAACTAATTTAATGATCCAAAACGATCCAAAACGATCCAGAACGATCCAATAATTCCATAAATATAAATAGCCTATTTCTTATTTCGTTTATTCCGTTTATTCATTTGCAACCAGTTAAAACACCGTAAATACAGAGAAAAACCCGAGAAAACCGATACGTTCCCGAGAATCAAACACACGAACGAAGGCGTTATCGAACTCCGATTCGGGCGTGCAGCATATCAAAACGAAGCTCTCGGAATCTTCTTTCTGAATCAATCATCAGTTTCTGCCCAGAAATCACAGTAATTTTCTTATTTAATTATTTATATTCGAATTATTTGATAATTAAATTACGAATTTTTGTTCTTGATGTTGTTGATGTGATTTGATGCTTCCATGTTGTAGAGCATGTTTTTCTGGTCAATTTGATATATTATACGTCAAAAACTGAGTTCAATATCATATAGAAATTGAGTTTTAATTTTCTGAAAATTACTTGAATATGTGTTCTTGGTGTTCTTGGAGAATTCTGAAAATCAAAGTCAATTTTGAAGGCGTTATTGAACACCAAATCACAAGTATGAATAACCAAAATGAATCACAGATGATTCTCTATCATTTTATATCATCAAATCGTTTCAAGAGTTGTTAAATTTTAAAAACGATTTTTAGGGTAATATTCGAATTTTTGGGGGTTTATGATTTAGTGGGTTTTGATTGTGTATGATGACCTGAGTAGATTGTAATCGTTCTTGGCGTTATTTTGACACTGGAATCATCGTGTTTGGTTAAGGATTGAGTGAATTCGAGTTTTTGCCGGAAAACTCGAAGAAACCGCCGGCGTTAATGGCGATTCTCGCCGGAAACGGAGTCGCGGGGATGATTTTGATACGTCAAATCGTTGTTGTTGTTGCTGTAGTAGACTGGAACTGAACAGTAGTAAGAATTGAGTCAGACGATTCGTAAATCACCTGGATTAGGGTCGCCGGAGTTTGTTCCCGGCCGCCGGAATCTGCACCGGCCGGCCTGTTCTTGAACGACCCGGTCGGGTCAGTTTCGACCCGGGATATAACCCGGTTTTGATCTTAATTTTCCCAAAATCCTATTTTGAAAGTGTTTCTGCATTTTCTGTTTTATTATAATTCAAAAATTCTATTTTTAATTTCTAAAAATTCATTTCTATTTTAAAAATCATTATTTTAATTCTGAAAATTTATTTTAATTCAAAAATAAATCCAAATTATTTAATTAATTAATTTTAGTGAATAATTAATTATTTAATTAGTCAATTAATTTAAATGTTAATTGATTAATTAATTTAATTAGTTATTAATTAATTTTAATTGATTATTTAATTAGATTTAATTACTTAAAATTGATTTAAAAATTCTGAAAAATAGTTTCGAGCTTTAAGATATTATTTTAAATTATTTTCCAGGCTCGATAAATCTTATAAAATTATTTTAGGGTGTTTGATCCCTATCATTTAATTATTAAATGATTCGGAGACCGTTTTAATTCCGAAAAATGTTCAAAAATTCATAATAAATCAATCGTTCGTCCGTTTAATATGAAACGAACGCGTACAGACTCAGAAAAATATTCCGCTTTCATTAAAAATACTTTCGAGACCCAAATCCTTTTTGTTTCGAAAGGTCGTTTGTTTTACAAGTTATTCTGAGTCGATTATTGATCGAAAAATCATATTTTGACCTGATTTCAGTTTTAAACATATCGAGTCGACCCTTTTGGGCGAACCGAGTCATATGTGATATAAATTATGTGATACATTAGTTATGTGCTTATATGCTATATGAATTATGTGCGTATGTGGATCAAGAGTCTTGTGTTTGTCTGTGTTAATTATATATGGGCTATCGTATGGGTAGACGATAGGCTTTTGACGCGTAGTTCGTCGAGTGATTATCGATTAGACGATTAAAGTATTATGTTTTAATTATAGATACGAGTCTTTCAAGACGATCAGGACCAGATGAAGTGGATAAAAGCTAGAGTTGAATAATATGGAATAGTGGGTTGTAGCACTGCATGAGCAGCAGGCCCAAGAATTAGTAGAATAAAGATGGTGATGTCTTGAGACAGAATGTCAGAATAGATGCGTCATTGCGAGTGTGACTAACTGCTAAAATCCAAAGGCAAGTACCCCTGACTTCACTTATCATTCAAGTGACGTTTATTTCGAATTATATTATGCAAGTATTGTTTTCCCTATTCTCTGTTCGGAATAGATAAATGTTTTACATATCGCTGAATTAAATAATTCTGTTTATGCAAGTATTTTTCCGCTATTCTATGTTCAGAGTAGCTAAGTGATTTTACTTATCCAATTATCGGATTTATAAATGTTGTGGATTTTGAGAAAGATGACGTTGTTTTGGTTTTCTGCCCAAGTGAATGGGCGAATAAAATTTATAAGGGTGTCGAGTATTATGACCCCTTTCAATAAAAATGTTTTAAGATTGGATGGTTGCGTAAGAGGCCGTGGCGGCGGTCCAGCGTGAGCTATGTGTTATACAGGATATAACACCTTGCTAGGCCGATATGTGCCTTGGGTACCCCTTTGTTTAGTTGGATATGCTTCGGCATACCGGTGTTGCTCCGCGGCTGATCACCGGCGGCAACATACCGTCGTTCGAGGATTCCAATCTAAATTATTATATTGCTTTTGATAATCTTATAAGGAATGATTTATCAACTGTTTTGGTTTTGAATAAAGGTGGAATGCAGTTTTGATTCAAATTCTGATTGATGTTGATATTTAAGTTGTTAAATATCAAAGGTGGTATTAATGCAGATGATTGATGTTGACTTCCCTATTTTAGCGCAGGTAGGTTGTGAGCATCAAAGTTCGTATTAATATCTAATTTGATATGACAGCAAAATAAGTATTAATTTCAAGAGTTCGGTTTTGGAGTAAAGTTTATGATTAAATCCATAATCATTGGTTCTTGTTATTGTGGTTTACGATATTTCCGTAAATACTGGTTTACGAGTTTCATTGTCGTCAAGATTCAAAGTATGGCTGAAGCATTTTCACTCAAAAATATCAAAAGGATTTTGAATACAGAGAAGGAATCAATTCTGGGATTCCTTAACTAAATTTTCTGGATCAACAATTTTGATTTTTAAATGTTCTGCTCTTATGCAGATGTCGGTTTTATATCAAACGACCCTATATTTACTATAATGATCTTGCTGAGCATTTCTTCCGCTCATACTTGCCTGTTTTTAAATTTAACCTCCAGTGAGGATTAGCTTGCGCTGTTTAGCTACGTAATTCGAGGAAGCAAAGAAGAAGCTTTTGGAAGGTGGTTGATCAAGGGTTTGCGGGCTAGTGTAAGTTTTATTGTGTAAAGTTGTTTATATTATATTATATTATAGTTTTGTATTTTATTTGGGCCTAGTATACTTCATTTCGAAGTTATACTAGCGGGTTTAGTTTTGAGTTGGAATTTATTGAAAAGAGATTTAAAAGAAAGTGAAAAATTTATTTGTGGAACTTGGATTTCTTGTTTCTAGAACTGTAACCTTAAAAGATCTTGGAGTAGTTTGGGGTCATTTATGATAATTATCTTCCGCTGGCATTTATTTATTGATTTAACAGGTTAATTTGGATTGAAGTTTTATAGTGACGACCAAATCCCTTGACCCCGGATTTGGGGGCGTTACAGGTTGGTATCAGAGCTGAGATTATAGTAAACTAGAAACGAGAGTGTGTAGGAGTGTGTATAGCTATGTGAGGACGTTTGAGCTCATATCGAGTTCCTGTTGGACTATTGGATATAGTACCAACGAATAAGTTAAGATAGGCGTATTCGTTTGAGATGGTTGTGCTGAGCTAGATGGAACTCCTGGCAGTTGCAAAACTTATATGGTGGAATCTTTCGAGGCTACTACGATTCGACGATGATGGAGATTATCGATATCTTTGGAACGTTAAGGAGCGTCTAGAATCAGAGGGCGAGTCAACAGAAGAGTTCAAATTCAAGATAAATATTAAGACTTTGGCAATACCTTCTCTTTCTATAATTTCTTTTGACTTCTCTCAAAAAGAAATATCAGTTAGAAGATATATTCCCTAACACTCATTTTCAATCCTATCTGTGTTTTAAATGTGCCAGAGGCTGTCATGAAGCCTATTTTTCAGGTTTTGATAGCTCTGTCAAGTTATTATAATTTAACTTCCACTTTTCTTATTTGGTGGATAGTTTCTTGGTAATGTGACACCACTTGCTCATCTGGTGCCAAAATTTTGTTCTCTGGATTTCATTTCCTTCAGAAATATCAGCTTTGAAATCTTTTCAGTTTATTCATTTGATTTTGAATTCCTTTGACATTCTTTTACTCTGACTGGGATGAACAACCCTAACTATAGGGGACACAAGGTATACCTGTCTGTGTGATAGGAGTTGGATGGGACGCCATCACTTGTGTGTATTGTGAATACATGAAGGTTAACAACCTTTAGTAGTGTCTTAATTTGGACACGCAATACCAAGTTCGTTTGATCATATTGATCTCTCAGTTAATCTCCTATTTCAACAATACTTTTTCTCAAATTCAGATCTTGGTCCCGTTATGGTATCAAATTCTCTTCTTTTTGGAATTTTATGATTTTATCATTTCAAATATTCAAAGGTATGCCAATCAAGTTAAGTTGAGTATCCTGTTCAAGTCAAAGTAAGGCGGTGTGACGGAAAGTTGGTTAGAAAACCCTTAGTGCTTTCTTCTGCTGATTCCGAGGACGGAATCCTTATAAGGTGGGTAGATTGTAATATCCCATATTTTCAAATATTATTATTATTATTATTTGGAATTATTTATGTGATTTTATCTGAATTTTGGTGAATTATCTGATAAGTGGAATTGATGTTTGGGTGTTTAGATGTGATATTATTTGAGTATTTGAATTATTATATGTCCAGAATAAAATATAGATAATTGTGATATTTTCCTGGTAATTTTTGGACTGTTAGATGATTTTATATTAATTTATGAATTATTAATTATTTTCTGAATAATTACCAAAATTATTTTATAAAGCCGGGAATCGTCCGACTTCAACCGTTTTTACGTTTTTACAACCCGAAACTCTTCCGAAAACTCCTTCCTAACCTAATCTGGTAATTCCGGACATTTTCCGTGTTTTGATTTTTTCGATTCGGATTACGGTTTGACCCGTGCGCGGCCCGGCGCAATATTTTCGACACGATAGTTATTTCGGTAATCAATAAAACCCGTATTCTCGAAAGACGGGATATTTTTACGTTATTGTCGTATATAGTGTTTTAATAAAAAGCTCGGTTTTGATAATTATCCAATTTTGATATCAAATCGGATCGTTATTGCAATTACTTAGCGGCTAAGCAACTAATTTAATGATCCAAAACGATCCAAAACGATCCAGAACGATCCAATAATTCCATAAATATAAATAGCCTATTTCTTATTTCGTTTATTCCGTTTATTCATTTGCAACCAGTTAAAACACCGTAAATACAGAGAAAAACCCGAGAAAACCGATACGTTCCCGAGAATCAAACACACGAACGAAGGCGTTATCGAACTCCGATTCGGGCGTGCAGCATATCAAAACGAAGCTCTCGGAATCTTCTTTCTGAATCAATCATCAGTTTCTGCCCAGAAATCACAGTAATTTTCTTATTTAATTATTTATATTCGAATTATTTGATAATTAAATTACGAATTTTTGTTCTTGATGTTGTTGATGTGATTTGATGCTTCCATGTTGTAGAGCATGTTTTTCTGGTCAATTTGATATATTATACGTCAAAAACTGAGTTCAATATCATATAGAAATTGAGTTTTAATTTTCTGAAAATTACTTGAATATGTGTTCTTGGTGTTCTTGGAGAATTCTGAAAATCAAAGTCAATTTTGAAGGCGTTATTGAACACCAAATCACAAGTATGAATAACCAAAATGAATCACAGATGATTCTCTATCATTTTATATCATCAAATCGTTTCAAGAGTTGTTAAATTTTAAAAACGATTTTTAGGGTAATATTCGAATTTTTGGGGGTTTATGATTTAGTGGGTTTTGATTGTGTATGATGACCTGAGTAGATTGTAATCGTTCTTGGCGTTATTTTGACACTGGAATCATCGTGTTTGGTTAAGGATTGAGTGAATTCGAGTTTTTGCCGGAAAACTCGAAGAAACCGCCGGCGTTAATGGCGATTCTCGCCGGAAACGGAGTCGCGGGGATGATTTTGATACGTCAAATCGTTGTTGTTGTTGCTGTAGTAGACTGGAACTGAACAGTAGTAAGAATTGAGTCAGACGATTCGTAAATCACCTGGATTAGGGTCGCCGGAGTTTGTTCCCGGCCGCCGGAATCTGCACCGGCCGGCCTGTTCTTGAACGACCCGGTCGGGTCAGTTTCGACCCGGGATATAACCCGGTTTTGATCTTAATTTTCCCAAAATCCTATTTTGAAAGTGTTTCTGCATTTTCTGTTTTATTATAATTCAAAAATTCTATTTTTAATTTCTAAAAATTCATTTCTATTTTAAAAATCATTATTTTAATTCTGAAAATTTATTTTAATTCAAAAATAAATCCAAATTATTTAATTAATTAATTTTAGTGAATAATTAATTATTTAATTAGTCAATTAATTTAAATGTTAATTGATTAATTAATTTAATTAGTTATTAATTAATTTTAATTGATTATTTAATTAGATTTAATTACTTAAAATTGATTTAAAAATTCTGAAAAATAGTTTCGAGCTTTAAGATATTATTTTAAATTATTTTCCAGGCTCGATAAATCTTATAAAATTATTTTAGGGTGTTTGATCCCTATCATTTAATTATTAAATGATTCGGAGACCGTTTTAATTCCGAAAAATGTTCAAAAATTCATAATAAATCAATCGTTCGTCCGTTTAATATGAAACGAACGCGTACAGACTCAGAAAAATATTCCGCTTTCATTAAAAATACTTTCGAGACCCAAATCCTTTTTGTTTCGAAAGGTCGTTTGTTTTACAAGTTATTCTGAGTCGATTATTGATCGAAAAATCATATTTTGACCTGATTTCAGTTTTAAACATATCGAGTCGACCCTTTTGGGCGAACCGAGTCATATGTGATATAAATTATGTGATACATTAGTTATGTGCTTATATGCTATATGAATTATGTGCGTATGTGGATCAAGAGTCTTGTGTTTGTCTGTGTTAATTATATATGGGCTATCGTATGGGTAGACGATAGGCTTTTGACGCGTAGTTCGTCGAGTGATTATCGATTAGACGATTAAAGTATTATGTTTTAATTATAGATACGAGTCTTTCAAGACGATCAGGACCAGATGAAGTGGATAAAAGCTAGAGTTGAATAATATGGAATAGTGGGTTGTAGCACTGCATGAGCAGCAGGCCCAAGAATTAGTAGAATAAAGATGGTGATGTCTTGAGACAGAATGTCAGAATAGATGCGTCATTGCGAGTGTGACTAACTGCTAAAATCCAAAGGCAAGTACCCCTGACTTCACTTATCATTCAAGTGACGTTTATTTCGAATTATATTATGCAAGTATTGTTTTCCCTATTCTCTGTTCGGAATAGATAAATGTTTTACATATCGCTGAATTAAATAATTCTGTTTATGCAAGTATTTTTCCGCTATTCTATGTTCAGAGTAGCTAAGTGATTTTACTTATCCAATTATCGGATTTATAAATGTTGTGGATTTTGAGAAAGATGACGTTGTTTTGGTTTTCTGCCCAAGTGAATGGGCGAATAAAATTTATAAGGGTGTCGAGTATTATGACCCCTTTCAATAAAAATGTTTTAAGATTGGATGGTTGCGTAAGAGGCCGTGGCGGCGGTCCAGCGTGAGCTATGTGTTATACAGGATATAACACCTTGCTAGGCCGATATGTGCCTTGGGTACCCCTTTGTTTAGTTGGATATGCTTCGGCATACCGGTGTTGCTCCGCGGCTGATCACCGGCGGCAACATACCGTCGTTCGAGGATTCCAATCTAAATTATTATATTGCTTTTGATAATCTTATAAGGAATGATTTATCAACTGTTTTGGTTTTGAATAAAGGTGGAATGCAGTTTTGATTCAAATTCTGATTGATGTTGATATTTAAGTTGTTAAATATCAAAGGTGGTATTAATGCAGATGATTGATGTTGACTTCCCTATTTTAGCGCAGGTAGGTTGTGAGCATCAAAGTTCGTATTAATATCTAATTTGATATGACAGCAAAATAAGTATTAATTTCAAGAGTTCGGTTTTGGAGTAAAGTTTATGATTAAATCCATAATCATTGGTTCTTGTTATTGTGGTTTACGATATTTCCGTAAATACTGGTTTACGAGTTTCATTGTCGTCAAGATTCAAAGTATGGCTGAAGCATTTTCACTCAAAAATATCAAAAGGATTTTGAATACAGAGAAGGAATCAATTCTGGGATTCCTTAACTAAATTTTCTGGATCAACAATTTTGATTTTTAAATGTTCTGCTCTTATGCAGATGTCGGTTTTATATCAAACGACCCTATATTTACTATAATGATCTTGCTGAGCATTTCTTCCGCTCATACTTGCCTGTTTTTAAATTTAACCTCCAGTGAGGATTAGCTTGCGCTGTTTAGCTACGTAATTCGAGGAAGCAAAGAAGAAGCTTTTGGAAGGTGGTTGATCAAGGGTTTGCGGGCTAGTGTAAGTTTTATTGTGTAAAGTTGTTTATATTATATTATATTATAGTTTTGTATTTTATTTGGGCCTAGTATACTTCATTTCGAAGTTATACTAGCGGGTTTAGTTTTGAGTTGGAATTTATTGAAAAGAGATTTAAAAGAAAGTGAAAAATTTATTTGTGGAACTTGGATTTCTTGTTTCTAGAACTGTAACCTTAAAAGATCTTGGAGTAGTTTGGGGTCATTTATGATAATTATCTTCCGCTGGCATTTATTTATTGATTTAACAGGTTAATTTGGATTGAAGTTTTATAGTGACGACCAAATCCCTTGACCCCGGATTTGGGGGCGTTACAATCACTATGTGAACAACTGCTGACACGTGAGTGAACTCCATTAGTTGTTCAGCTGTGCGAGTCATGTTCAGTGAACTTATTCTATAATAAGCACCTACATACTAGCTATAGTGTCACCACACAAATGCCTATTAGAACAGACATCCTCCTGAAGGGAGCAAGCATTGTATGTACCAATCTTTGCGGATTATTAATTACCAGTTAGTAATCCTATGACCGGGAACTATTCAATTTTAGAGTTATCATCTTTTAGGTCTCACTATTATGATCTCATCATAATCCATAAAAAGCTTTACTCTAAACTATGGTATATCTTATTATACACTTAAATAGATAGAGCCCGTAATAAAAACAAAACCAGTCTTTTATTAATATCAATGAAATCAAAACAGATTACATAAAAGTTATTTCTAAATCCTCATTCATGATTGGACTTAGGACATATCTCTTTCAGTTTGGATCTTTACTGTATGTGTGTTAACAGAAAAGTTCTGATACCAATTGTTAGGTCACACAACACTGTAGAAGGGAGTTGAATACAGTGTTTATACAATCAAATCGATTTAACACAAGTATATAACAAAGATCAAGTATATTAAATAAACTCTGTTATAATAAGAACGGTTGTTCTCTCTCAGTGATGAACAAATATCACTAAGAGCTGCTAGGTTACAATGTATAATCTTCTCGATAATGATAACACATATAGTGTAAACCCTAGGTATGTGTTTATATAGTACACAGTTACAAGATAACTTCTAATTGATATGGAATATAATTATGTCTCCTAAAATATATCAATCAGATATCTTCTACAAGTCTTCCAGTCTTCTAACTCTTTCCATGCATATCTTCTTTTATTTAGTCTCGATCTTCTACTGTAAATCAGCTTCCTTGTTTATATGAAGGTCTTCCCGCACTTGAGTTCTGATATGACCTTAAGTTCTGATATTAAGTTCTGACTTCCAGTAAGTCCTGATTTCAGTAAGTCCTGATTTGTCCTGTTTGTTAAGATCTGAAAACTAAACATGAATCATATTAGACATGACATCTCAAATATATCTAACATATCATGCTTTCATCGGAACCCACGTTGATGATGAGTCTGATTATGGCCTAATCGTTATCGTGGGGTTCTAGCGGATTTATTTATGGATTTCTTTAGTTAATTTGTTTCGATGCTTTAGTATGTGGTGATTGTATGATAACCTAGTATTGGTTGTGCGTATTCGTCTTATGAGCATCGACTTATAAGATAGGGTGTTAATTCTTAATGAAGCGACGGTGAATTTAAGGATTTAGAACTTGCCATGCTAGTATAGGTTCATGTATTTGTTATGCATGATTCGTAGGTAATTTTAACCATCTTACTTGCCCTATGTAATCAAGATAGATAACTTGTGCTTAAACCGTTAGGTTGTCAAATTCTATAGACAGATAGGGTTTCAATATAATTGGTGTCTATTCAGCTTCTATCTCTATTGTGGATGTCTTGTAGTATGGTACTCGTTCAACGAAAGTTAGCGGCGTTTATCAGTTTCGTGTTATCTGATTAGTGTCATCACCATTGCATGCTAAGGTTAAGAAAAATAAGGCTATTAAATGAAGTATTTAATGAAGTTAGAATCCCTTGTTTGTCATATATATTAAGTCGGTCAATCTTATTCTCTTAGTTATAATTATTAGGTTAATTCTTAATTATAAACAACCTCAATTTTTTATCGTCTTAGCATTGAATAATAACCATACATTATTGCTTAAGTGCGTAAATTAATTAGTTAACCAAAGCCAGTCTCTGTGGGAATGAACTAGAAAAGATTATATATTACTTGCGAACATGTATACTTGCGTGTATTATTAGCGCGTATTTAGCGACTAACAAGTTTTTGGCGCCGCTGCCGGAGATTGCAGTGTTAATTTATAGTTGATGTGCTTTCCATCAGTGGTCGTTAAAGTTCATTGACTCGGACATTATTACTTATTCGCTTCCTTGCTTATTTCAGGTACTCTAGCGAGGGTGTATGCATACACGTTCGCGTACTCGTAAGAGAACACTGGATAAAGCCGAGGAAGAAGTTGTGGTAGTTTGAAAGGAAGTTTTTGAAGAAGAAAATAAGGTAGAAGAAGAAGAGAAGGTCGAGGAACCAGCTTTAGTAGAGATGGGTGATCAAGCAGAAAATCCTAAGGCTTTGATGGACTATTCTCAGCTTAAGATCAATGATATTCAGTCAATTATCATCAGGCCAGCCATCAGGGCTAACACTTTTGAGATCAAGTAAAGCACGATTCAGATGATACATAACTCAGTTCAGTTTGGGGGTTCTCCTACTGAAGACCCCAACATGCACATCGGGGATTTCATCGAGATCTGCGACACTTTCAAGTTCAATGATGTGACTGAAGATGCTATCAAGTTGCGACTCTTCCCGTTCTCTCTAAGGGACAAAGCTAAGTGCTGGTTACATTCTCTACCAGCAGGGTCTCTCACCACTTGGGAAGATCTTGCTCAAAATTTTCTCACTAAATTCTTCCCTATGGAGAAGACTGCTGCAATCAGGAATGCTCTTACTCAGTTTGCTCAGTAAACTGGAGAATCTCTGTGTGAGGCTTGGGATCGATATAAGGAGATACTAAGGAAGTGCCCACACCATGGCATGCCTGATTGGATGATTATTAACTATTTTTATAATGGATTGGGTGCTACTTCTAGACCCATGCTTGATGCAGTATCGGGAGGAGCCTTGTAGGCTAAGAGCTACGATGAAGCTTATGAACTTATTAAACTGATGGCTGCTAATGAGTACCAGAATCCTTCCCAGAGACTGACTCAGGGAAAAGTAGCAGGAATTCTGGAGTTGGATGCAACAACTGCTATAGCTTCCCAACTTAAGGCTTTGACGAAGAAGGTGGACACTTTGACTAATCATGGGTTAATCAAATCACTAGTGTATGTGAGCTTTGTGTTGGTGCCCATGAGACTGATTAATGCGCAATTTCTAGTAAATCGGCTCAGTTCGTGAGCAACTTTCAGCGTTTGCAGCAACCTGTGCTAGCCACTTATCATCCCAACAATCGCAATCATCCTAATTTCAGTTGGAGCAACGCTCAGAATGTGGTTCAACAGCCTAATCAGCAGTATCCAGCTAAGCAGTACAACCCCCTAGTTTTCAGCAACCGCAATATGCACCAAGACAACAACTCCAGCTGCAACAAGCTAATGAAAAATCTGAATTAGAGGAGTTGAAGCAGCTTATGTGCAAAATTCAAGCTGTTTCCATCAAGACCTTGGAAAATCAAATTGGGAAAATTGCCAATGCCTTGCTAAATCGTCAGCCTAGTACACTACCTAGTGACACTGAAGTGCCAGGAAAGAAGGAAGCTAAGGAGCAGGTAAAGGCAATCACTTTGAGGTCTGGAAAGGTTGTGAATCCCGAAGAAACTCAAGTGTTGACTGAAGAAGCTGGGGCTGAGAAAGAAGTAGAGAAGCAAGAAGTAGAAGTGGAACCAAAGAAGACTACTGTTGAGCACACTCCTCCTGAGGGTTATACAGGGGAGAAACAGATCTATCCTCCACCGCCTTTTCCTAAGACGCTGCAGATGAAAAAGCTGGACAAGCAATTTGAGAAGTTTTTGGAGGTGTTAAAGAAACTTCATATCAACATACCTTTCGCTGAGGCTCTTGAGAAGATGTCTAGTTATGCAAATTTTATGAAAGGTATTCTCTCTCGGAAAGTGAAGCTAGATGATTTAGAGATTGTCGCTCTCACGGAGGAATATAATGTTGTGCTACAATAGAAGTTGCCTCCGAAGCTTAAAGATCCAGGAAGTTTCACTATTCTATGTACTATTGGAAAAATGTCTTTTGACAGATGCTTATGTGACTTGGAAGCTAGCATCAATCTGATGCCTTTGTCAATCTTCAAACAGTTGGACTTACCTGATCCAAAACCAACTTATATGACCTTACAGTTGGTCGACCGTTCTATTACATATCCGCGAGGTATTGTGGAGGATGTCTTGGTCAAGGTTGATAAACTCATCTTCCCTGCTGATTTCATAATTCTTGATTTCGAGGAGGATAAGAAGATTTCCATAATCTTGGGAAGACCTTTCTTGGCAACTGGCCGAACCTTGATAGATGTGTAGAAGGGTGAGCTCACAATGCGCGTGCTGGATCAGGATGTAACTTTTAATATGTTCAATGTTATGAAATTTCCTACAGAAAATGAGGAGTGCTTAAAGATGGATTTGGTCGATTCTGTGGTAACTTCAGAACTTGATCAATTGTTATGGTCTGATGCCTTAAAAAAGCCTTATTGGGAAATTCAGATAGTGAAGATGACGAAGGTGAAGAATAATTACAATATTTGAATGCTTCTCCCTGGAAGAGGAAGATTGATATGCCTTTTGAATCTCTTGGAATGGAGGAAATATACAAAGCTCCTAAATGCCTCAAACCATCTATTGAGGAAGCTCCCACTCTTGAGCTTAAGCCTTTACCTGAGCATTTGAGCCTGAGGTATGTGTTTTTAGGTGATGCATCTACTTTGCCTGTTATTATTGCATCTGACCTTTCAGTTAGTGACGAGGAAAAGCTTCTGAGGATTCTGAGAGAGTTCAAATAGGCAATTGGCTGGACTATAGCAGATATATCAAGGGAATCAGCCCTTCTTACTCCCTACATAAAATTCTGCTAGAGGAAGGTAGCAAGCCTATGATCGAGCAGCAAAGACGACTTAATCCAATCATGAAGGAAGTAGTGAAGAAGGAAATTCTTAAGTGGTTAGATGCAGGGATCATCTATCCTATTTCTGACAGTTCATGGGTAAGCTCGGTTCAATGTGTGCCGAAGAAAGGTGGAATTACTATGATAGCAAATGAGAAGAATGAGCTTATTCCTACAAGAATAGTCACGAGGTGGAGGGTTTACATGGACTACAGGAAGCTGAACAAGGCCACTAGGAAGGATCACTTACCTTTGCCCTTCATTGATCAGATGCTTGACAGATTAGCCGGTCATGAGTACTACTGTCTTTTGGACGGTTATTCGGGTTACAATCATATTTGTATCGCCCCAGAAATTCAGGAAAAGACTACCTTCTATTGTCCATTTGGTACTTTCGCCTTCAGACGAGTTTCTTTTAGTCTGTGTGGTGCACCAGCCACATTTCAGAGATGTATGATGGCCATCTTTTCTGATATGATTGGCCAGAATGTGGAGGTGTTCATGGATGACTTCTCTGTATTTGGCGATTATTTTGATGAATGCTTGCAAAATCTTGGGCAAGTTCTCAAGAGGTGTGTTGAGATCAATCTGGTTTTCAATTGGGAGAAATGTCACTTTATGGTGTGTCAGGGAATTATTCTAGGGCACGAGGTTTCTAGTAACGGTCTTGAGGTGGACAAAGCCAAGGTGGGGGTCATTGAGAATCTTCCTCCACCTATTTCTGTTAAGGGAATTCACAGTTTTATTGGTCATGCGGATTTCTATAGGCGTTTCATCAAACACTTCTCTAAGATTTCAAAGCTATTGTGCAGTTTGCTAGAGAAAGATGTCCCTTTCAAGTTTGATGACGAGTGTCTTGCAGCTTTTGAAACATTGAAGAAGAGTTTAATTACGGCACCTGTCATAACTGCACCTGATTGGAATGAACCTTTTGAGATGATGTGCGATGCAGTTGGAGCAGTTCTTGGGCAGAGGAAGAACAACATATTTCATGTGGTCTACTATGCTAGCAAGACCCTAAATGGTGCTCAACTGAATTATACTACTACGGAGAAAGAACTTTTGGCTATTGTCTATGGTTTTGAGAAATTTCGATCTTATCTACTTGGGACTAAGGTGACAGTTTTTACTGATCACGCTGCAATTCGTTATCTCGTCTCAAAGAAGGACTCGAAGCCTAGATTGATTATATGGGTTCTTTTGCTTCAAGAATTTGAACTAGAGATCAAGGACAGAAAGGGAACTGAAAATCAAGTCGCTGATCATCTCTCCCGTTTAGAGAAACCTAATGCTACTTCATTGGATAAGACATTGATAAATGAGTCTTTTCCCGATGAGCGGTTGTTTGGAGTGCAAGAAGAAGAACCGTGGTTCGCAGACATTATGAACTACCTTGTGAGTAATATCATGCCTCCCGACTTATCTTATGCTCAAAGGAAGAAGTTTCTACATGAAGTAAAGTGGTATATGTGGGATGAGCCGTTTCTTTTTCGACAAGGAGCTGACCAAATCATCAGGAGATGTATTCCTTACACCGAAACCGGGGGGGTTGTGAGATTTCCACTCAACGGCTTATGGAGGACATTATGATGGAGAAAAGACAGCAGCTCGTATTCTTCAAGCAGGTTTCTTTTGGCCGACCTTGTTTAAAGATGCTCACCAGTTCGTTTTGAAATGTGATCCATGTCAACGTGTGGGTAATATGTCTAAAAGGGATGAGATGCCTCTTAATGTGCTTCTAGAGGTTAAGGTCTTTGATGTTTGGGAAATTGACTTCATGGGTCATTTGTATCATCTTGAAACAATCAGTATATCTTGCTGGCGGTCGATTATGTGTCGAAATGGGTTGAAGTTAAGGCATTGCCAACGAACGATGCGAAAGTGGTGCTTAATTTTCTTCACAAGCAGATATTCACAAGGTTTGGAACTCCAAGAGTCATAATCAGTGATGAGGGGTCGTATTTTGCAATCGCAAGTTCACTGCGATGATTCAAAGGTATAATGTGAATCATCGCATTGCCATGGCTTATCATCCTCTGAAAAATGGTCAAGATGAGGTGTCTAACAGAGAGATCAAGCGCATTTTAGAAAAAGTTGTGTGTCCATCGAGGAAAGATTGGAATTTAAAGCTTGATGAAGCTGTTTGGGCGTATAGAACAGCATTTAAGACTCCATTGGGAATGTCGCCGTTTCAGTTGGTTTATGGTAAGGGGTGTCATTTGCCTGTGGAGCTCGAGCATAAGGCATATTGGGCTTTGAAGAAATTGAATCTTGACTTGGATGCGGCTGGAAAGAAGAGGATGCTTCAATTGAATGAACTCGACGAGTTTCGACTTCAAGCTTATGAGAACAACAAAATGTACAAGGAGAAATTCAAGAGGTGGCATGATCGGGGTCTAGTGCTCAAATCATTTGTGCCAAGGCAACAAGTTCTTTTGTTCAACTCTCGTCTCCGCCTTTTTCCTGGAAAGTTGAAGTCAAGGTGGTCAAGGCCCTTCATAATCAAAAATGTATTCTCACATGGAGCGGTGGAAATTTTTGAGAATGATCCGGGCCAAGCATTCAAGGTAAATGGTCAGAGGTTGAAGCATTACTATGGTGACACGGCAAACCGCGAGGTTGTTAGTGCCGTTCTATTGTCCATTTGAGGTTGAGGTTCTACGTCGAGCTAGCGACATAAAAGAAGCGCTTCTTGGGAGGCAAACCCAGTTTGTTGTACATTAGTAGGTAGACGAAGCAAGAAGAAAGGAGAAAAACACAAAAAAAATCAGAAATAAAAAAAAAATCAGGGCCAACTTCAGTAGCTGAGCACGCCCGCACAGATCAAGCGCGCGGCCGCGCTGTTTTCCAGTAACCAAGCGCGCCCGCGCTAATCTAGCGCACGGCCGCGCCGGTTTTCCAGAGAGTGAGCGCGCCCGCGCTGTCCAAGCGCGCACCCGCGCCAGGTCCTTGTTCGAAGAAAAAAAAATTAACAGCAGAATAAAGAGAAAAATCGGGACTTTTACTCCAAACAATTCCCACCCAATTTTTACTCTTACCACATCTATAATCCCTCTCCCAATCAAAATTATTATTCCCATGATTCCCATAATCAATTCCCACTTCTATTCCATATCTAATTCTCACCTCTCCACCTATAAATACACACACTTATACACAACTTCTCCACCGCTTCATAAATTCTCAAACACTTAGCTTTTATTTTCTCTTATTTAATCACAATGGCACCGAAGAGACAAAGAACGCAAGTAGGCAGCAGCACCACCGATTCTTCATCTGCGGGTGGTATGAGGCCAAGGTTTTCCACTCCTGAGGCGGAAAAGGAGTACACGAGGCTTCTCTCGAAGCCTATTGCTAAGGAGCGAGGTTTTCTGCCATCAGGGAAGGATGGTAAGCTGTTGGAGATGATTCTTGAGATGGGTTGGGTTCCTTTTTGTGAGGCTCCCACTGTTGTGCCCTTGAATGTTGTGCGGGAGTTCTATGCTAATGCGAAGGCGGAGAAGAATGGTTTCACGGTGGTTAGGGGGATGACTGTAGAGTACAGTGTTGATGCGATAAGGAGGGTGATTGAGCAGCCCGCGAGGAAGCCCGGTCAGGACACTTGGAATGATAAGACTCCCGAGGACTTCAACTTGGATCTGATCGTTGCGACTCTATGTGTGCCTGAGACTCACTAGAAGTTCAAGAGGGCCACTACTGATTACTCCACGTTCCCTGCGTCATGCATGAATAGGTTTGCACGGGTTTGGAACTCGTTTATTTGTGCTAACATCATGCCATCTTCGCATGTGCATGAGATTACCGTGGAGCGTGCTCGTCTGCTATGGGCACTACGTCATAGATTTTTTTAAGCAACACCCAAACTGTGTTGCTATAGACCCGAAAAAATGTTGCTAAAGGCCCAAAAAGGGCCAAGACAACATCAGAGTTATGTTGACCTGTAACTAGTTAGTATAGGTATCTATAGCAACACAGCAGCTATTCTATTACAACACAGCATATCATGTTATAATAGATATCATTAGCAACATACCTTGGTCGCTATAGTAACATATTAAGTGTGTTTCAATAGATCTTAGAATTTCTTTCAAAAATGTATAGGGTCTGGGAACCCGGTGTTTACCTATGACAACACACCTATAGCAACATCTTTTATGTTACAAAAGTAGTACCTAATGCAACATAGTTTGAGCCTATTGCAACACCATCAGAAAAAAATTGATAATATACCCCCTGAATATTGCATTTCCAAAATAAATACCAAGCAACATTACTTAAGCCTCAAAAGGCATTTTCATCCATACAACCAGTTAAAGCAATATTACTTAAGCATACAAGTCTTCCTAGCAATATTACTTAAGCATACAAGTCTTCCAATAACGTAATCTACTATAAATCATGGTCTTTTTGTAACCAACCGCAATATTACTTAACTAGTTGAAACGCAACAAACACAACTAAGTGCTAGGCCCTGCGATCAAAGGAGTACCAGCAGCTCCATTTCCATCTTCAGTATGGCCCTGTCTATTTCATCCAACTCTATTTCATCCAACTCAGTAGGCTTAGAGGTGATCTCCATTTTGAGTTTTGCAGCATCTTCATCAACAAGATCGATAGCTGAAATGGAAAAGAAATTCCTTAATGAACATAATTGTAAGACAGAAGTATAGGATACTTATATAAACAATTTGAAACGACCAACAAAAAGGACAGAAGTATAGGATACTTATATCCCTCTGGTAAATCTCTGTTGCAGCCATAAACAAAAAACATATTTACACAAAAGAAATAGCAGTTATGATGCAGCGGACACAAATATTATTACATGTTGGTAACTACGAAAGAGAACAAATTATGATATTACTACGCATGCATTGGCAGCTACACAAACTTTTACTTCACCGAGGCTGAGAATTTTCACAATTCACAACACATACTTAGTACACATGTATAATGGAATATACACAAATATACTCAACTTACTTTCTGCTTTCCCCTGTGCTACTACACCATCAAGAGAACTTTCTCTTATCCTGTTCTAAGTTGAGCTCCTAATCGTCCAAACTGCTCCTTCCACCACCATCTTTGTTAGGACGATATTGAAGTAAACCTGAAGCTTCTGGTATTAAAGGGCCTGAATCAGTATCAATCTGCCAAGGATTAGTTCAAAATTATATATCTAATTGCTATAAATCTGCCAGTATCAATTACTAAGCAAGGCTTGTTTCAAAATTATATATCTAATTGCTATGAATCATTAAACCTTTAGATTAGTTCTCAGGGTGATACAAAAACCAATTCATAGAACCCATAAATGTAAAAAGAAATATGATAAGAGTACCTGGAAGGCCTTTAAGAGAATTGAAACACAAGCATGTATCTTCGACCAATACCGGGCCATTCACCTTACAATTCCAAAAGCATCAATCCCGGTCTTCCTATAACATTTTCCTCTGATGAACCTGCAAAGTAAAACATATTACACGTAAATTTTCCGAGAAAGTAAAAGAGAATGGGAGGCGTTGCTTAAGAATTCCGGTGGTTAACAGCAGCCTGGATGGATATAATGGGAGACGTTTCTTGGTCCATTTTGAAGTTGCTCATTTGAAATGGATTCCAATAATATCAGCAAGTCATCACTGCTACTTTCTCCTGCCTGCATTGCCTTGGTCTTTTTGTCGATGATGCCCTCTAAGGACGACTGTATTTTATCATATAGCTCCTTCATCCTCCTGTTATTCTTGGTTAATTGGTAGAAATCTATATATATAGTAATTAGGCAGATGTAGAAAAGAATGGAAGAAAAAAAACTTAGTTATGTTACAACAAAATCGAGTAGTACCTCCATCCAGGAATGTAGACTGATTGCAGAGACTTCATTACAAGCTCAATTTGTTGGCTTTGGATCTCAAATACCCTGCTCCCTCCTTATAGCTACTTCCAAATGTTGTACGTGAAATCACATCACTTGTTAAGGTTTGAAGATAAGGTACAACGTCGAATTCACACCACCTATTTTTCTCCACCATTTTCTCCCATTTTTTAACCATCTCTGTGCAACTAATATACATTACCGGTAGCATAAGCTGCAACCCAAACACCAAACTTAACATATCAGTTGCTACTTTTATACATTACAAGGTAGTTGACTCATTCTACGGAATTGTATAGTATGGGCCTAATCAATAAATCTACAAACAGAATTACGACAAGTAAAATAGTCAAGAACCTTCAACTTTTGAAGATGGAAAGCTGGGGTGAGGAGTTTCCGGTGTTGAGTCTATTGGTCCCCGTCAATGCTTCCACTTTATGCAAATGCTACAACTAGACAAGTAAGACTATTAGATCCGCTAACAGCAAGTCTTATGAAGTGTTAACACTGGTATCTTGACTTAATTAGAATGTGAAAGTAGATCTAGAACTAATAAGTCCATTGCAATTTTAGAACCAAAGATGGTTATTATCCATGCCAAGGACTGAACTGGAGTTGAAGTCTAGCAACAAAAAACAGCTTTAAATGAAGTCGAGCATGGAGGCTAAGTTTTATTTTACAACAAAATCCAAATTCTGATGATATAAGCAATAGCAATCTTAGCATTTTTTTCAAAAGAAAGACATAAATGGCCACAAGGCAGAGACTAAGAGACAGGTTAAAATGATTATCTGACCCAACAACTCATAGGACGAATGCCTAGTAAAAGTAATAGAAAAATACTTTCCAAGCCTCCTACATAAGTTAAAGTTAAGAAGTAATAAAACTCATGCAATTTAATAGACTACATATTTACTATTACTATTTAGAAATGCAGCACATAAGCAGGAAGCCTAGTTCTGTTTTGCTACTGACTACACAAGTAACCTATATTAATAAAACCAACGCAATTACAATCTAAAATAGGATCATATGCTGACTAACCGATTCATTACTAGTTCTCGTGAACGATTTTCCACTTGCTTGCAGCATAAACTGTGCTCTTTGGTATCGAATCCATTTTCCTTGACCAAACTTCCCAAGAACTCTTCAGAAAAGTAGAATGCGCGCTGGGATCATACATACAGTTCAATGAAAATGGGCTCAGAAAGCAAAAAAAGGTGGCTTAGAAGAGCTTTTCACACTAGCGCTAGAACTGTGCATGCAAATTACAACTTACAGTGCCATCACCTCTGACATAGAAGTTCTCGCTGATCTTTTGATCCTTCGAAGCAAGTCTTTCCTAACAATTGAACACAGCTACTGAAAGGATGCTAGCAAAACATGTACAGATTAATGCATATATCTATGGAATCAGTCAGCAATTTGCTAGCTTTATACATGTATCAACTTTCTTAGATGCTGGCGGCTTTATCTTCAAAATTTTAAACAACAAACTTATAGCAGTATGCGATATCCAAGAAGCGAATGATAAGTAGTTTGTGCTGACATAAAGAAAAATGTTACTGGATCTCCTCATAATGTTTTGTTGGAATCTTACAGGAAAGGAAAGCAAATGTTACTGTCAATGCTCCTCGGCTAGTTTCTCTGTAATCATAGGGCCAATGCTCGGTAAGTTTCTCTGTAATCATAGGGCCAATGCTCGTCAAAGCAAATTGATCAACAATACATAATAAGAATTTAAATCAAGATTTATGAACAAAGTTACCATTCTAAACTCGGTATTCCAGTATAAGCATTGAGAAGTTGGACGCGGTGTATTACACTTCTGCTTCCTGTAATACAGAACAGTGTTAATCGACATTCTGAAATCGAATAACCAGCATACACTAATTGCCAAAGACTGTCCATGTGAAACTGTCCATATAAAACCAGGAGAGAAATCGAATATTGTCTATCTATTTTAGATGTTACACTAAGCAAAACTTGTGGATGAAATGCATGATTCAAATACCATTAATCTATTACTAGTTATCCAATAGATTAAAAAATAATTAAGATCTTCTGGCCTATGAAAAGGAAAATGAATCTTAAAAGAGAAGGTGGACAATGGAACTGGATTGAAAGTATGAATGGCTGAGTAGATTCTGTTTTGTGTGTGGCCATCACAGAGAATCCGTTGATATCATAAAAGTTTTTTTGCACCATGTACTCTTAACTGAGACAGTAATATTAATAACCTAATTCAAAACCGAAAGAAAAAACATCTAATTGCAACCTAAACAACTAATCAAACTTTAAAACTTGAAAACAGACCTATAATGATATCTAAGAGTAATTATGAAACGCATGTTCGATCTCCAGTGATAACCCACAAATTAGCCAATTACCAGATCCAACAAGGTCCACATACCCATTACGGGCGTGCCCTCTTGTTGCTGCAAGAAGGGCATTTGTACTGCTTGATATGCTCAGCCCTTGCTGGGGTAATCTTTACACACTTTCCGTGAAACCACTTCTCACAGATGTCACAACAGATCCAGAACTCATCTTGACCATAGTTTTCTCCGCATGCTCAGCACAATGCATCTCCGTGCTCATCTTCCTCTTCTTATGATAAGAAAAACCAACAGAAAAGAACATATTACAGCAATCAAAGTAAAACACATTTCTAACGCTAACTTAATATTACAAATGTAAAAGGCGAAATACATATTAATATGTAATTTGCTGAACCGGACTCATTCTTTTTATAATGAAGGTCTCATTTAACAAAAAAATATCAATCATCACACTTCACGAAATTACATTTCTCTCCGTCATTTCATCAAACAGTTCCTTAGCACTCACAATATCTCCATATTTTATACTCGGAATTCATAATCCATATTTAGTTTACGATCCGAAAACACGAAAAATACACAATACACATAAGCTATATAGAAACAATGTATGTATATAATACCTGTTCCGAAACACCAAATCCAGTTCCTTCTTTACACCCATGTTTTTTCAATAACTGCAGAAACAAACAAATTCAAAAATATAAACAAAAAAATCAACACCACAATCACAATCATATAAAAATATTAAATAAATAAATACATAAATAGATAAAAAGAAAATAGTACCTGAAAACCAATATTAGAGGAGGCAATAGGTGCAGCTACAGAAGAACCCGAATCCACATTAAACCCTAACCCAGATCCATTATTTGACATCATCCTCGAATCCCAACTCGATTGACGATCCGAACCTGTGTTTTCTGTGCCCTAATTCATAAAATCTAATCGTAACAATAATTCACCACGGAACACAACAAATTGGGGTTGGAAAACCAGATAGAAGTCCAATTGGAGAGAGGGAGAGATGAATATGTTGAGAGGGTTGAGATGAATATAATTAGAGTTTCTTCTTCAACCCTACTTTTCCGCCGCTCTGTATCAGATGAGGTGAGAAAGATATTTCCCTCTTTTTTTTTTGTCAAATTTCTAATTCCCGCTTTGTTAATTTTTAACCTCCTCCCGATTCATTTATTTCTGTAGCCAGCATAAGCCAATTGTATCTTTAACCGATAATCCACCCCAAACCGGTTCAACTTGTCAATTAATTTACCTTTCTTATTTTAAAAATATTATAATATTTTAAATTTTATATATTTTAATTATTAAAATAAATTATCTAATTTAATTTATTTATAAAAATTTAAAACTATTACAAGATGCCATTTTCTATAAATAATTAATTTAGTAATTTCAATTAAAATTAATTAAGTAAAATTTAATAATTTAATATTAAAATAAAATCTTTTATTATTTATAAATCAATTATTAGATATAATCTTACTTTCCAAAGACAAATTCATGAATTATTTATCCTATGACAACACAGTACTATAACTTTAGTAACCCGCATAGTGTACGTGTTGTGATAGGGTGAAAATTTCACATCTATAGAAACATAATCTAAGGTAACACCCCCCTCAAATGTTCAGTTAGGCCATCTATGGCGTAGTAGGGGTATTCTTCAGGGCGATTACATTGATTTGGGGATGGTGATTTATCATGGGATTTCGAGATTCTTGAGAGGAGGTACCACGGGTGCTATACCATATATGTCCGTTGTGACGAAGTTGTGCGTGGCTATTGGTGTTCATTGGCCCGCACATGAGCAGCTGCAGCTTCTCAATGCTCCTATCGACAGTTCTACGCTGTTGAGTATGCATGAGTGGTATGGAGGGAAGCCCGATCCTAAGAGGCTTGGGTATTCATATGATCATCTGCCAGGTGGTGTACCCATGGATCAGGCTACTGCGGGAGGTTCTCAGTAGGCCCGTAGAGCAACTTGGAGAGCTCAGTTAGGAGAGGAGGCTGGTTCATCGCAGCGGTAGTAGGAGGCAGCAGGAGCAGAGGTTGGAGCTCGTTTGAGTTCGACGTAGTATAGGCGTCTAGCGAGGAGGATGGATGCGATGCACGACATCCATAGTCGGTTTGCACATGATCTCACCCAGGCACTTGGGACAACTTTCAGAGCCACCGGTGTTGACATCCAGTGGCCAGTATTTTGTGAGGACTCCGTGTATCCGCCTCCAGACACGCCTGACACTCCACCCATTGAGGGTGAGGATTCTGATTCGCAATAGGTATGCCTGAATTCCTTACTATTACCTTCACTGAGGACAGTGAATATTTTAAGTTTGGGGGTAGTAGTTGAAGGAATATGTTTTGTGTGAGTCACATTTAGTTGCATATTCATGATAGTTTAGTACATAGCCATGTAGTTTTTTTTTTTGGTAGTTTTATGATATTTTGTGCATTTAGTTTCATGCATTTGTATTATAGCATGATCCCTTAGATGATTTTTCCGATTAATTGGAGATATTGATGCTAGTGTAGTGATGTCGTATTTAGTGATGTTAAGTCTTATCGAATTATTTTGCTTGCTAGAGACAATTGTATTTCACTAAGTCTTATAGGTTGTTAGAGTGCTAGATCATGATCATGGTTTGTTTGTCGAGGTTTAATCGCTTGTTTATATTTAGAATTTTAGATATTCTCTTAATAATAAAATACATGGATATTTAAAAATTGGAGAAAATTAAATTTCATTTCTAGTTGTTGTGGCTAGGTGTCAAATGGCTAGTAGCCAGCTTATATTTATATGAGTAGTCTAGGGTTGAGCGAGATGGAGCGAAACGCACTCGTTCAGAAATTTGAAAAAAAGTAAAAGAAAAAAAGAAAAAAAGGAATAAGTGTTATGTATAATTGATCACGAGTGGGCTCTTTAGTACTCGAGTTATTAAGTTCTTAGGGGACTTTGTGCCTAGTGACCTAAGGCTTTTATAGTCTGGGATCCGCTAATATAATGTTCGCTATATGGGTACCATTGTATAAGTTTTTTTGTGGACCTAACTCATTGCACGATCAAATAAGCATACTTGGGTTGTTTTGTTGTGAATAAAAGCATGAATCCATGTTAAACTCCGATATAAGAATTGAAGTGTTATAAATTATTTTGAGTCTGGCTTTTATTCTATTTATAAACTTGCGATTATTTTGATAAGTAGTGAGTCATGATTGTTGATCTAGTTGCGATAGTATATCTGTAAGTAGTTACACACGCACATCTCTGGTTTGTAGGTTGATTTGTCAGATTTGATTGATCTTTATGCGAAGAACTGCATTTGCCGAGGTGTTGCTTGTTGATTGGTTTAGTTATTCTATGAGGATCGTTGCATTCATTTAGTTGCATTCATGCATTTTTATTTCTTGTTCTTTGAGTCTGTTTATGCTTGAGGACAAGCATCAATTCAAGTTTGGGGGTATGTTGAGTGGCATTTATGACACTTTATAATGCTCTATTAAGTTTTGAATTGGTGTATTTGTACTCAAGTTATTGGTGTTTTAATGTATTTTCTAGTGTTTTTGCATTTCAAACATTAATCTGAGAATCAGGTGATTTAGCATTGATTTGATGCTAATATGGTGTTAGGTTGGTGTCTAAGGAATAAAGCTCGTGAAGACCGGCTCAAATCTGCAAGAAAAAGAAGAAGTCAAAGTTTTGGCAGAAGCCCAGCGCGCCCGCGCTGATCAAGCGCGCGCCCGCGCCAGGTCGGGTTTCAAGAATCTTGTTTTGAATAGAAGGCTGATTTCTTGACTTCTCTCCTGATCAGGGATGCTATATAAATAACTTTAGGTCATTTTTAATAAGATATCAATCCAGAGACTTATCAAGGAGAGCCGTAAGAAGACCGTGTTAGCACGATTCAACGAAGACGAAGAAGATCTTGTTTTTACTTGTGAATCTTTGTTCTAAGTTGTACTTCGATGCTAGTTTTCTTATTTGTGAACCTTACTCTTGTTTAGTACTTGGTTTTATTTATTCGTTATAAAGACTACGTTTATTATACCATGTTTTCATCGGAACCCACGTTGATGATGAGTCCGATTATGAGCTAATCGTTATCGTGGGGTTCTAGCGGATTTATTTATGTATTTCTTTAGTTAATTTGTTTCGATGCCTTAGTATGTGGTGATTGTATGATAATCTAGTATTGGTTGTGCGCGTATTCATCTTATGAGCGTCGTGAACTTATAAGATAGTGTGTTAATTCTTAATGAAGCGAAAGTGAATTTAAGGATTTAGAACTTGCCATGCTAGCATAGGTTCATGTATTTGTTATGCATGATTCGTAGGTAATTTTAACCATCTTACTTGCCCTATGTAATCAAGATAGATAACTTGTGCTTAAATCGTTATGTTGTCAAATTCTATAGACATATAGGGTCTCAATACAATTGGTGTCTATTCAGCTTCTATCTCTATTGTGGATGTCTGGTAGTATTGTACTCGTGCAACGAAAGTTGGCGTTTATCAGTTTCGTGTTATCTGATTAGTGTCATCACCATTGCATGCTAAGGTTAAGAACAATAAGGCTATTAAATGAAGTATTTAATGAAGTTAGAATCTCATATTTGTCATATATATTAAATCAGTCAATCTTATTCTTTTAGTTATAATTATTAGCTTAATTCTTAGTTATAAACAACCTCAATTTGTTATCGTCTTAGCATTGAATAATAACCATACATTGTTGCTTAAGTGTGTAAATTAATTAGTTAACCAAAGCCATTCTTTGTGGGAACGAACTAGAAAAGATTATATATTAATTGCGAACGCGTATACTTGCGTGTATTATTAGCGCGTGTGTAGCGACTAACACAAGCTTATAAGTTGATATCGAGTACTATCAGCTCACTCTTAAGCTATTAATTTTAGCTGTTCAGTTTGCATGCGATAAAAAATATGTTTTTAATTTTAAATTTGTATGCTCTATGATCTAACCGTTATGTGTTTTAAGTGTTCAATTTCTTGTTTTATGTGTTGTGCATAGTTTCAAGATTTGTTAAATAAATTCATATCTTATTTGAATTTTAAATTGCTATGTGCTCTTATATGCTGAGAGATTTAGGGTTAAATTTGATATTTGTTTTTTTAATATAAATTTTATTAGAGGGTTGGGTTACTTTTATTTTCCTAAAAATATTCCTTTGATATTTATTAAAAGAGGGATAAAAGAGTCAATCAGCTCAGGACTCTTTAGTTCCCTATATACGCGGCCAAATTTTAGATCTATGGTTTTATCAACCTTTTTTAGCAAATAAACACTTTTAGCCATTGCTTCAATTGGACTTCGTTTTATCATGAGGAAGACGCAAAAAGAAAATGATAGGGGTCAAGCTTGTGGTCGATGGAGTGAAGATGAGACTCCCATGAGTTCAAAGTGCTAGAGAAAGCTAATGGATGGGGGAAATAACAGATGATTTAGTCGATGTTGTAAGTAGCGATGATCAACATTCTGAGGCAGATCGATCCATTCAAGGTTATGATACAAAGCGGCGCAAGGTGGGTTCTGTGATTCGGCCGGAGTTTAGCAAGTGATACAAGCAGAAGTTATTATCGACTCGCAAGGTGATTTTTGGAAAACCAATTTCTGGTAAGGCTTTTCAATCTTGTGGTGCTATTAAGATATTTTCAGATTTAGGGTTTGGTTCTTTATTCTGAGTTGCCAAGAATATGTTATCCTGAATTGGTTAGAGAATTTTACAAAAATTTGCATGTTGATAGGGACAATGGATATGCTTCTTTTATTTCCGGTGTTAAGATTACTCTCACTGTTAATGTGTTAAATGACATTTTGGGTATTTTTAATTCATCAAAGGTTTCTATTTATAATAAAAGAGGGCCTAGGGATTTGGAAAGTTTCTCTGTTGTTGATCAATTGAAAGGTATAGCTAAAAAATCTGAGTTGGTTGAGTTTGTTCTTCCTACTAGTGGTCAAGTGTTGCCTACGACACACTTGTTATTTAAGATTTGTATTGAGAACATTTTTCCTAAGTTGGGTACTTAATCATATTTTATGCTCGAGATGTTTTGGTAGTGTCTATGTTGTTAGTTGGTAGACCCTTTAACTTAAGTGATCTAATTTTGAAAAATATGATGGAAGTGTTTAATGGAAAGTCAGTAACTGGGTTACCTTATGGTCTGCTATTATTCAAAGTTTTTGAATGATATGGGATTGAATTAGGTGAGACTGATTCTGTGGTGTCTAAATATTTTTTAGATTAAAAATGTCTTAGCCAATCAAATTTAAAGGTTGAAAATGAAGTTTTTGTTCAAATTGAAAACCTTGCAGTTGTGTCTACTCCAATTACTGGTGGTTCCAGTTCTTCTCTTCCTGGACTATTAGAGTTTCAGTTGAATGAATTTATGCTTGAAATGAGAACAAATTATAATCAATTGATCAAGAAGATGGATGAGGTGGCTGAAGAAAACAAGTTCTGGAAGGACTTGGTTTTAGGACTGCATACTTCTGCTACAACAACAAAATCTGGACCTTTTCCCACATCTTCTACCCCTGGATCAGTTAATCTCCAGGACCTTTGTATTGCTGCTGGTAAGAAGCTTGTCAAGGATTATGGATTGAAAGGTCTATTTGCTAAAACTGCTGCAACTAGGGACTTGGAAGGGACTTTCAAAGCTTCAGATGACGTTGATGATGTTCTCAAGGATGTTAATGCAGAGAACAAGGGAGATACCCATGTTGATTACTGAAGATACCCATGTTGATGACTGAATTATTTCTCTTTTTAATGATTAAGGGGGAGTAATTTAGGAAAGTGGGTTTTATTTTAAGTACTTTTATTTGCTGGTTTCTAGACTCATTGTTTTGCTGGTTGTTTTTGAACTTAGTGATTAAGTTCACTTTTAGGCCGGTTATTTATTGGTATGCTTGTATGACTTGACTTTGATGTTTGATTATCTATTTTATCTTAAGACATTGTTTGTGTTCTTAAGTCGTTGATTGTGTGCTTTATTTATTATTTAAGAGATAAATTGTGAACATGTGATATATGATTTAGGGGGAGTATTATATACTTTCCTAAAGATTGTGGAATCATAAAAAATTGGGAGATTGATACCCCTTATGCTTTTAATGATTACACTATTAGCAAGCTGATTATAATGTATTTATGACTGTTATTAACATTGTTTTTGCAGAAGTCAAAGTCAAATATTATGATAGACTTTACTTATGAGCAAGCTAACATTTTTTTGACAGGTCTATTAGCTTGCTGTCAGTTACTGCTTGAAATTTATTCGGATAACCATATTTTACGGATTTAAAGGAGAAGAGATATGGATGGCTTCTGTAAGGACTCCAATAAATATTTAACGTGTTTAATCTATTAGAGCTCATCTGATATTCAAATCCTTTATTCAAAAACCATTTTCTATTTTCTAGGAAGTTGTTATTTTTAAACGTTTTATTCTAAACAACTTTCTTATCTTTTGGTATCTGAATTAAAACTAAAGATACATGTTTTCAAACTCTTTTCTTATCTATCTTATCTTTAGTTTTAAATATATTTAAAATTATCTTAACGTTCAAATAATAACCACCAAACCGTGAGACTTGGTCAAGAACGGAAAGGTTGTTGTTTTATTTTGAAACTTAACTTAGTCTACAAAATATAATCAGGTATACTTATTTTTAAAATTGATCCACGAAGTATACACCATACCATCTGAGAAATTATAACTTATATTCATTGAATATTCTTAATCTGAGCTCTAATTTATTCATGTATATCTACACCCATAGGGTTCATAGTTTCAGTTGTAATTTTTATTCAAAATTGGATTGTTCAAGGTGTAAATTTTTTTGAGTAATTGAGCTTGGATAAAAAGGGTTCAGGAATTTAGATTGCTAGAGAATGCTATACAGGTTTTGTTATAGGGTTTAGATGGCAATTTACTCAAAGGAGCAGGTGTTATCAGCAAGTTGTAATCAGGAACAATGGATAATGGGAGATATATTATTGAATCTTGTAATTATATCATTTCATTGATTAATAATATATTATCTTACCAAGTTTGTAAGGGACCTGAACATAGACCATTAAGCATAGGGGTCGAACCTGGCCAAAACTCTCTGTATTATTTATCTGCTGTTATTTATTTTCTGCTTTGCATATCGAGTGTCAGCTTGCTTACAACATATATTCGGGACAGTAAACTATCTGACAGTTTGATAAATATTCGGTCACATTCTGTAATCGGTATTAGTTAGCCATAACACCTATTCACCCCTCTAATGTAGAATTTCAAACCCATTCTTTTATAAGAAAATATTTTAGTGTACTGTTTCTATATTATTTATTGTACAGTAAATAACTACTCTAATATACAAGATAATCAAAATTTTAAAATCAAAGAGTATAAAAAAGTAGCTATAAATTAAAAGAATAAATGAAAAATCTATTTCATGTCCGAAGTGTAATATATAATAGATGATGTCAAAGATTACTAGAGCTAACAATGTCATTAATCTTCAATTATCTGATGTCAAAGATTACTGGTGCTAACAATGTCATTAATCTTCAATGATCTGATGTCAGAGATTACTGGAGCTAACAATGTCATTAACATGATGCTGTCAAAGATTACTGATGCTGACAATGTCATTAGCAATTAGTCAAGCTTGGGGCTAACCCTAAGATTAGTTGTATTGTAACCTTAATCTGTAATTTATACTTGTAACATTTAATGTCTGTAAAATGTAAATGGAGCAGACTGGAGCATTTTTCTCTAAACAGTGTCAAGCCTAAGAATTCTATCTGGAAGAAGATCAGGAAGGTCATGCCTCAGAAGAATTATGAAGAATCTTGGAGTTGAATAATTCTGTTTGGTGAAAAACATTATAAGTCAAGATCTCTACAAGTCACAGAATTAGTGTTATAGAGAAGTCATTCGAGAACTCAGAAAGACCTATCGAGAACTCAGGAATTGCCTATCGAGAACTCAAGAAATGCTATTGGAGATATCGATAAGTCAGATACCCATTCGAGAACTCAGAGATATCGACAAGTATACATTCATTAGAGAACTCTGAGTTATCGATAAGCCAAAGTCCATTAGAGAACTCTGAGTTATCGATAAACCAAAATTCACTAGAGAACTCAGAGTTGTCGATAAGTCAAGTCAACAATGAAGTTTCAGAGATATCGACAAGCCAACATGCCTATCGAGATATCGAGTTCTCTACAGCTTAATTGGAGATCTCGAAGTGAAGAAATTTCTCTAAGTACAGAATTGCGGAACAGTTTAATATCTAAGGTTGCAAATCAATAAACAATTCACATAGCTGATTGACAAGTCTACAAAAAATAGCTTGAGAGATGTGCAAGATCAATGTCAAAGATTAACTGACAGAGGAAGATTAAAGTAAACACGGGATGCTAAAGACTTGCTAAGCCAAATATGGAATATTTGCTTTTCTATAAATAGAAATGACAAGTGACAGTTTAGAAAAGCTAATAGCATGTTTATTATCCTCTGTGTAAACCAGCAGTTAACTGAGTTATAAAGTTAACACTGGTCCTCTAGTCAGTTGTAACAATCAAGATAGAAAATTCGGTATTCTCTCTCAAGAAAGGAGCTAAGTTCTAAAACAAGAACTTAGATATTTTGTAGCAAAACACTGCTTGATTTTTAATATAAAATTAAGTGAGTTTTGAAGATCTTTGTTTTACTTATTTGCACAATTATTTATGTTTAAAATCTATTCTACTAAATCATTGATAACAACCCACTGCTAAAGCCTAAGTCGATCAAAAATCAAACATTTAAGCCAAAACACATTCCCCCCCTGTGTTGTATTCATACCTAACAAGTGGTATCAGAGCAAAATCTGAAAGTAAACAGATTAGATCTTGGAAAATGAATACACATAAAATCAGTAGTATCAAGATTCCTCCTTTTGATAAGGCCAACTACACTTTATGGAAAAATAAAATATTGTTGTTTATAAGAATGGCCAATCACCTTTACATTGGTATTCTCAAGAATGGGCCCTTCACTCCTGTAGTTAGAGTTGAGGAAGCCACAGATGAAGATATGGTTTTTCCGGCTCATTATGCTCCCAAGGATCCCTCTGAGTATACTGAACCTGAAAGAGAGAAAGTTTCCCTAGACAGTGCTTTGCAACTGATACTAATTGAGTCACTTGACAATGTAATGTATAATAACATTGTCAACTGTGACACTGCTAAACAGATATGGGAAAAGATTGAAATACTTTGTGAAGGAACTGAGGAGGTCAGGTCAAATAAAAGAAGGATATTGATTTCTCGGTATGAGGGTTTTATGGCTAAACCAAAGGAGGGTATTACTGATGTGTTTGAAAGGTTTAATAAGCTGATAAATGACTTGCAGCTTCATGATAAATTTTATGATGTTGAAGAAGTGAATCTGAAGTTCTTGCTTACTCTCCCTGATCATTTGGAACAAAAGATCTCTGCAATCAGAGAAGGAAGGGATTTGAGTAGAATCACACTGGAAGTTCTCTATGGGGTTCTGAAAACTTATGAACTTGAAATGATTCAAAAGAAATCATTAAGGGTTGGTCAAGGATATGTTCTGGACGGCTCAAGTGCACTGATTGTGAAAGATGTCCAGACCTCTAATGATGAGCAAAGATCCCAAACTTCAGAAATTTCTACAAGTGAGAAAAGAGTCAATGACACTAAAGAGCAAGTCATACTGGAATTGGATGAAGAAGATGAGTTCTACACTCTTGATGAGCTTGATGAGCTAGGCAAATCAATGGCTTACTTGGCTAGAAAATTCTATAACATTAGAGTGAAGAAACCAAGATTTTTCAAGAGCAAAGGACAGTCCTTCAACAAAAACAGCAGCTTGACAGGAAAAGGGAAGTACACTCCTGATAGCAAAACTGGCTACAAAACTGGATTTGTTGATAGATCAAACATAAGGTGCTTTAACTGTGATGAGTTGGGCCATTTTGCTACAGAATGTAGGAAACCCAGAAGGTAAGGAAAGAAAAAGCCTATCTTGAATTGGAAGCAAAGTATGATGCTCTTCTAAAGAAGCAACAAGGGAAAGCTTATATTGCTGAGGGCAAGAGCTGGGATGATTCAGATAATGATGAAGACGAAGAAGTTGGAAACTATGCACTCATGGCCTTAGAGCAAGGAGACTCTTCATCATCTAAATCACAGGTACCAACTCTTACCATAATTGATTTAAATGTGAGTCAATATAAGGAAACTGTTGAAAAGATGAGCACAGAAATATTCCACATTCATACAAGCATGGTTGCTGCAAATGACGAAGTTAGCAGATTGAAAAAGATCAATGAAAAACTTGAGAGTGAAAAACAAGAGACTGAATTGTTGTTGGTTGAGCTTGATGCTGCTAGGCAAGAAAATGCATACTTAAAGAACAAATTAAAGTGTGCAAGTGAAATTGAAGCAGTATTGAGAGAAAGGCTGGAGAAGAATGAAGTGAAGCTGAAATCCTTCAAAAATGCTTCTGATTTGATTGTCCAATATCATGAAAAGAACAAGCCATGTACAAAACATTGCCATTGGTCTTGATTATGAGGGTTTGAACAACAAAAAGAAGTCTGTCAGTGACAAAGGAAAATCAACTGAAACTGAGGATGTTCCAATTATTTTGAAGAAAGTTGAATCACCTTTGTTCAAGGCATGTGAAGTGAACTTCAGTGAAGAAGAGTTGATCATCAAATAGGAGATAGCTGATGAGGACAAGGAAAAGAAAAATAATGAGACAACTCAGTCTTCCATCCTTGTTGAAACACTAAAGGGCAATTAAGAAACTAAGAAGCCTGTGAAGGAGATTAAAGCTAAACAGGTCAAAAAGAAAAAGAAGAATAGAAATGGAAAGATTGGGATAAACAAAAGCAATAATTTTGCTTATATTGCAGATGCTCCCAGAAAGAGGTGTGAAAACTGTGGATCAATGAATCACCTAACTCATCTTTGTAAAAAGACTGTTAGCAATACACCTGAAGGAGTTTGCAAGTACAATGAAGCTAAGGCTAATGATCCCTATTCATTCTGTGACAAGTTTGACTGCATTCCCTGCAACATGAAAGTGATGAAGAGTTGCCACAAATTGAGACTTGATCTCTTAAAATCAAAAAGTGGTTCTGTATCTGAAAGGGAGAATGCTCAACAGTCTATGAATTCCATTTTATCTCAAAATTCACATTCTACTTCTGCAAAATCAGTTAACAAGAAGAAAGTGCCCAACACAGCTTGGGTAGCTAAACACAATTAATCCTCATTGTGTGCAGGGCAAAGGAAAGAAGGTCATATGGATCATTGATAGTGGATGTTCCAGGCATATGATAGGTGATAAGGCCCTGCTATCACAATTTGAGGAGATGGTTGGCCCCTTGGTGACCTTTGGAGACAACAGCAAAGGATTCGCAATGGGATATGGCAAGATTATTTCTGGAAATGTTATCATTGAAGATGTAGCACTAGTTGATGGATTAGAAGTAAATCTTCTAAGTGTTAGTCAATTTGCAGACAGAAGTTTTCAAGTTGTTTTCAACAAAGAAGATTGTGCTTTTATTAGCAAAAAGACTGGTGAAATTGCTCTTAAAGGAGTAAGAAAGGGAAGCTTGTTTATTACAGACTTAGATTCAATAAATAAGGATGGAGTGTGCTGTTTCTACACCAAGACATCAGAAGAGCAAAGCAAATTATGGCATAAGAAGCTATCTCACTTGAATTTTAAAGCAATCAACACCTTAATCAAGAAGGAGCTTGTGAGAGACATGCCCAGTCTGGAATTTGCTCAACTGGAAGTCTGTGAAGCTTGTCAGAAAGGAAAGATGAAAAGATCAAGTCACAAGTCAAAATCTTTGAATTCTATAAGTGCACCTCTGCAACTTATTCACATGGACCTGTTTGGGCCAGTAAATGTCTTGTCCATTTCAAGGAATAAATATGCCCTCGTCATGGTTGATGATTTTTCAAGATACACTTGGGTTGAGTTCATGTACTCTAAAGATGAAACTCAAAATATTATAATTGAGCACATCAAGAAAATTGAGAAGCAAGCTGAAGGAGAAGTTAGTGTGAAAAGATTGAGGAGTGATAATGGAACAGAATTTAGAAACTCAACATTAAGTGAATTCTGCAAAAGTAAAAGCATTGTTCAAGAATTTTTAGCAGCTAGAACACCTCAACAAAATGGAGTAGTTGAGAGGAAAAATAGAACATTGGTTGAAGCTGCTAGAACTTTGCTACAAGATGCTCAGTTGCCAACTAGTTTTTGGGAAGAGGCTGTTAATACTGCATGCTACACTCAAAACAGATATCTCATAAACAAAGCTCATGGCAAATCACCTTACTCAATCATGTCTAATAGGAAGCCTACAATAAAGCATCTACATGTGTTTGGAAGCAAGTGTTATATTCCAAAAGACAACTCTGAATATGTGGGAAAATTTGACTCTAAAGTTTTTGAAGCAATTTTTCTGGGATATTTATTGGAAAGAACAACCTACAAAGTTTATGTGATTTATCAAAAGAAAATTATGGAAAGCACATATGTGACTTTTGATGATGACAAGTGTCCAGGCTTGGAATGCCTTGATGTAAATGATGCTGAAGCCCTTGCATTTGAAAATCTAACCATTGATAGTGATTCTGATGAGGAAAATGAAGTTGTGGCACAACAAGTGACAAATGAAGAGACTTCTGAACAAAATCATGGGAATCAAAGCTCTCTTCAGACACCTGAATTTGATGGCACAAACTCAGGGGGAAAAAGGGAAAATGGAAATGACAGTCATGGTAATACTGAAGAAAATGATGAATGCACTAGTCAAGAGACCCACACTAGAAAGTGGGATATGAGTCATACAGTAGAAGCTATTATTGGTGATCCCTCAGCTGGTGTGAGAACTAGAAGTGCAACTGCTAATGAATGCCTACATGCATGTTTTCTATCTCAAGTAGAGCCCAAGAAAACTGAAGAAGCCCTATTGGATCCTGATTGGATATGTGCTATGCAGGAGGAGCTGAATCAGTTTGAGAGAAATAAAGTTTGGAAATTAGTTCCTGCACCAAAGAATAGAAGCATAATTGGAATTAAGTGGGTGTACAGGAACAAAATGGATGAAAATGGAATTGTTACTAGAAACAAAGCAAGGTTGGTTGCTAAAGGCTACTCACAAGAAGAGGGAATTGACTATGATGAGACTTTTGCTCCTGTTACAAGACTAGAAGCAATAAGAATTTTTCTGGCATTTGCTGCACACTCAAATTTCAAGGTGTATAAAATGGATATCAAGAGTGCTTTTCTTAATGGTGAACTAGAAGAAGAAGTTTATGTGCAACAACCACCTGGCTTTGAAGATTCAGAATTCCCTAACTTTGTTTACAAATTACTCAAGGCTCTATATGGATTGAAACAGGCACCAAGAGCCTGGTATGACACACTGTCAGAATTCATACTCAAACATGGCTTTACTAGAGGTACTATTGATAAGACTCTCTTCTACAAGAAGCATGGTGAAGATATGATCCTAGTTCAAATCTATGTGGATGATATCAACTTTGGATCTACAAATGAAAAGATTTGTCAAAGATTCTCTAGGCTAATGCAGAGTGAGTATGAAATGAGCATGATGAGAGAATTGAGTTACTTCCTTGGCCTTCAAGTTAGTCAAAGAAGTGATGGTATTTTCATTAGCCAAACCAAATATGTGAATGACTTATTGAAGAAATTTGGTATGATGGATAGCTCACCTGCATCTACACCAATGTCTACTGCAACCAAGTTGGATGAAGACAAGAAAGGCAAGAGTGTGGATATATCAAGCTACAGAGGGATGATTGGATCATTGCTTTATTTAACTGCTAGTAGACCAGACATCATGTTTGTTACTTGTCTATGTGCCAGATTTCAATCCAATCCAAAGGAATCACATTTGATGGCTGTAAAAAGGATTTTCAGATACTTAAAGGGAACTCCAAACTTGGGATTATGGTATCCTAAGGGAACTGGTTTTGAAGCTATTGGATACACAGATACAGATTTTGCTGGATGCAGAGTTGATAGGAAAAGTACTAGTGGAAGCTGTCAATTTCTTGGTCAAAGACTTGTATCCTGGTACAGTAAGAAACAACAATATGTGTCAACTTCCACAGCTGAAGCTGAATATATAGTTGCTGGAAGTTGTTGTGCTCAGGTGCTTTGGATTAGAAATCAGCTAATGGACTATGGTCTAGTGTTACACAAAATTCCTATTATGTGTGACAATACTAGTGCCATATCTATAGTAGCTAATCCAGTTAATCATTCTAGAACAAAGCACATTGATGTTAAGTACTATTTTATCGGGGAACATGCTGCAAATGGTACCATTGAACTCATTTTTGTTCCAACAGAGAAACAATTAGCTGACATTTTTACTAAACCATTGGATGAAGCAACCTTCACTAGACTTGTGAGTGAAATTGGAATGCTCAATTCTTCATCCTAAGGCAAGAACTCAGCTAAATGTGTTGCAGCAGATTAATTTCTAATAAATCAACTTAGTTTGATTTAATTGAAAATTAACTGAAATATGAATTATAAATATTTCAGAATCTCTGTATATTTTTATTTTTCTTAAAAATTCAAAAATTAACTTAGAATACTTCAAAATTCTAAGTAAACTGCTTAGTTTTAATTTACATCTTAAATGTGTAAAATTAACACAAGGCAGAATAACATAACTCAAAGGTATAGAGAACTGAGTTCTCGATAAGTCAAAATGACTTATCGACAAGTCATTTTAGAGCTCTCGAGTGAGTCCTCGATAATTCTATTTACAGACTTCTCGAATGACTTCTCGATAAGCTCTATTATGACTTATCGATAAGACCATGTAGAGTTCTCTAATAGTGTTAATTCACAGAGTTCTCGACAATGATATTTTGAGACTTATCAATAACTCAGAACTAAAATAATTTAATTCAATGAATTATTTTAGACAAATACTTTTGGAAAATTTATTCTGATTTCAATTTGATTCAATTCAAATAAATTAGAATTATTTTAGTCCATTTTCGGACAAACTGGGCATTTATCAGAGTTCTCGATAAATCATTTCTTAGTTCTCGAAAAGAATTAATAAAATGACCTATCAAATGTACCTTTTTTAAATTCAAAATTACTTCTCGATAGGTTTAATATCAAATGTTTATTTGACTTCTCGATAAGTATTTTACTTTTTCTATAAATACCCAGACTTCTCGATTCAATTTGAACTTGGAATTTTTCAAAATTCTAAGTAAACTGAATATTTATTACTTCATATCTTCAGTATATGAACTTAATAAATGACAGATCAAAAGAAGCAAAAAGTATGAAAAACTGAACAAATTTAATTCATAAATTATGTTCATAAAAATACTTTTGACATACTTTGTCTCTAACTTCTCTGACTTATTGACACATTTACATGCTTATATGATTTCTTGTTTACGTGAAAATAAGTTAGTCCAATGTTAGTAGACTAGTACATTATTTGTGTTGTTTTGAGTATGCTGATAGTGGTAAATTTATTTGACTGATTGTTGATATGATGAGTTACTTTTTGTGTATGGAGTACGTGCTTATTTGCATGGGGAATAGTCACTCTTTAAAGTAAACTAATATTCTTGAGTACTTGCATGGGGAATAGTAACTAGTCATTTCAAGCTGTCAAGTATGCTTATGTGATTATTACTCTTATTATCCGGGCAACTCAAGAGTCTCTTGGTTTCTATCTTTACTCCCTCTATAAATTAAAATGCTTCACTCTTTATCATTTATCACTACTCTCCTATTCTCATCAAACATCCAATTTCAAACTCACCTCCTGTTCATCTCTCTCTCTCTCACTCAAATGGATGCCCAGTCTTTTACAGACTTATTTATGGAGCTTACCAACCGGTCCATCATTTGGATGATGATCTAGTTTATTTTGATCCTATCGGACTTCGTGTCCGTCTCAAGGGGGTTGTTTACAGCCCCTTTGATATTCCACTTGAGGTCTTTTACGAACTCTCGTGAAATGATCAAATCAGCATTCTTTTCTTTGAGATGGAAGTCTCTTTCGAGCAGGAGAGACGAGCCAGGGTGGCTGAGCAGCAACGCCTTGCTGCTTTGGAGTTGCAGGAGAGGATCATCTCTCTTGCACACTCCATGTCCAGAGCTTACCAGCGCAGGGCAAGGAGGTTGGAGGCCGAGAAGAAGGAGTCTGAATTAGAGTAGTTAGGATTAGGATTTACTTGTTAAATCTATGTCTTAATGTACTATGTTTCAATTTTTAATGAAAGTTCTGATTCTTGTCTTGCAATCACTTGTTTGTGTAATAATTACTATGTGCTTATATCTATATTAAATTTTGTCTTCTCTGCAATAATGCTTGCAACTAAAATATCTTACAATGTATTTGTCTAATGAAACTCCAAAAAGATACATTTGTTCAATGCATTGCAGGTCTAATACAAGACATCAACAGGGAATTCAAATAATCAATTCACAGGTATTAGTGCTAAAACTGCAGCTAAAACATTTCAAAACCAAACTGTGGTTTACCAGGCATAGCAACACAAACACAAACTCAAACACAATCCCACTCAGGTGACTCTCAAAAGCCACATGTTTTACAAAAAGGACATCAATTTCATGATGTTCTTCAGATTGTTCTGTTGTTTGAGAAAAGAACCCACCAAACATGAAAATTTATCAGTTTACTGAATATTTCATGAGTATTTCTTATGCACCTTCATGTGCAAAACAGTCTTCACAGACTGAAAGGTTTGAGGGTAGTACTCCTGAGGGGGAACTATCTAAATCCTCTCCAATTGGAGGTTCCTCAAGAAGGAACAACTTCCCTCATAACTCTAGCAGAAGTTGTCTTAGCAGTCAAAGCTAGAAGAATAATTGCCTATGACAATGTCATAAGAAGGGCAATCTTAGCACATTCAAGTGCCATTGTGTTGCAAGACACACAAGGGTTTGAGGCTGGTGCACATGGCAGTAACCCAGTCAAATCCCCTCCAATTCAATTGGAGGTTCCCACTACAAGTGGAGGACAACACACTGTCACAACCACAGAGCAATCTGTGAGTCAAACTGTGATCCCAGTTATAGATGCTTATGTACTCATTTTTTTCTGGTGAAATGAGTATGATTAGCCCTATATGGTCTTCCTCTAATCATATGATCTGAGATTAACTCTTCTCAGCCACCTCTTAATTCTGTAGGTCAAACAACATTTGAACCTTTCATGTGAGGATAAGAGAAAAGATTGAGTGAAAAACAAAGAATAAAAGAGGCAGGATCCTTCCTGGCAAAAGGAGAGGTAGATGAGTGAATGGATTTAGTAATCCTTGTGAGGGAACTCTGACTCTCAAAAGTCATGAGACTAGTGCCGTGAGATTTAGTAAGACTACTTATTCAAAAGAACAGAGAGCTTAGGACTTTTATCACTGACAGACTTTTTCTGCAGATCTAAGTAAAATTTCTATTCTTTTTGATAAACTCATCACCATGAATCTCAATAAAGCTTGAAGTTGCAGACAGTGTTCCAAATGGACAATGACAGCAACTTGAACAATGTGCATTTAGCTGGATCCTTCTTCCTGGAGATAATGTCAAAAATGGGGAGAATATATATCTAAATGCCAAAACAGCTAATGGATGTTGAATAAATCTAAATGCAACTCAATAAAAGAAGCCTGATGGGAAGATTGGTTTTGGTTTCTGCATTTTGTTAAAGTTTTGACATCATCAATCAAAACTTGTGCATAATTTCATAATGAAAAAGTTGGGGGAGATTGTAATATATAATAGATGATGTCAAAGATTATTGGAGCTAACAATGTCATTAATCTTCAATAATCTGATATCAAAGATTACTGGAGCTAACAATGTCATTAATCTTCAATGATCTGATGTCAGAGATTACTGGAGCTAACAATGTCATTAACATGATGATGTCAAATATTATTTATGCTGACAATGTCATTAGCAATTAGTCAAGCTTGGGGCTAACCCTAAGATTAGTTGTATTGTAACCTTAATCTGTAATTTATAGTTGTAACACTTAATGTCTGTAAAATGTAAATGGAGCAGACTGGAGCATTTTTCTCTAAACAGTGTCAAGCCTAAGAATTCTATCTGGAAGAAGATCAAGAAGGTCATGCCTCAGAAGAATTATGAAGAAGCTTGGAGTTGAATAATTATGTTTGGTGAAAAACATTCTAAGTCAAGATCTCTACAAGTCACAGAATTAGTGTTATAGAGAAGTCATTCGAGAACTTAGAAAAACCTATCGAGAACTCAGGAATTGCCTATCGAGAACTCAGGAAATGCTATTGGAGATATCGATAAGTCAGATACCCATTCGAGAACTCAGAGATATCGACAAGTATACATTCATTAGAGAACTCCGAGTTATCGATAAGCCAAAGTCCATTAGAGAACTCTGAGTTACCGATAAGCCAAAGTCCATTAGAGAACTCTGAGTTATCGATAAACCAAAATTCACTAGAGAACTCAGAGTTGTCGATAAGTCAAGTCAACAATGAAGTTTCAGAGATATCGAAAAGCCAACATGCCTATCGAGATGTCGAGTTCTCTACAGTTTAATTGGAGATCTCGAAGTGAAGAAATTTTTCTAAGTACATAATTGCAGAACAGTTTAATATCCAAGGTTGCAAATCAACAAACAATTTACATAGCTGGATTGACAAGTCTACAAAAAGCAGCTTGAGAGATGTGCAAGATCAATGGCAAAGATTAACTGACAGAGGAAGATTAAAGTAAACACGGGATGCTAAAGATATGCTAAGCCAGAAATGGAAGATTTGCTTTTCTATAAATAGAAATGACAAGTGACAGTTTAGAAAAGCTAATACCATGTTTATTATCCTCTGTGTAAACCAGCAGTTAACTGAGTTATAAAGTTAACACTGGTCCTCTAGTCAGTTGTAACAATCAAGATAGAAAATCCTGTATTTTCTCTCAAGAAAGGAACTAAGTTCTAAAACAAGAACTTAAAGATTTTGTAGCAAAACACTGTTTGATTTTTAATATAAAATTAAGTGAGTTTTGAAGATCTTTATTTTACTTATTTGCGCAATTATTTATTTTTAACATCTATTCTACTAAATCATTGATAACAACCCACTGCTAAAGCCTAAGTCGATCAAAAATCAAACATTTAAGCCAAAACACATTCACCCCCCCCTCTGTGTTGTATTCATACCTAACACGAAGTAACAAAATACAGTTTGTACTTAATATCTTATGTTATTAGATATTCTGAGACACGTTTTATAAAAAAATTAAATAAAGTGAAAATGATGAAAAAAATACATAATTGCTATAATTGTAATAATAAATAATTACATTAATACCCCTGCCTTCTTCGTTAAATGTACCTAGTTTTTTGTACTACTATACAATCCTCTTTTCTCTCTTAAATGCTCGGCACGAAAAATATAATGCACACTTTCAAAACTTTTACTTGAATTTTAATTATATTATTTCACATCTCATGTTAAAATTAATTTTAGTTATTTATAATTTTAAACTTATATATACTTTTATTTAAACTTCTTATCGGTGTTAATCTATTTAATATATTTTTAATATAATTATTTATTTTTAAATCAAAAAGTTCAAATATATTAATCATTTCATTTTGAATATGTACTAAAATTTTAATAAGGTAATTAATTTTATAATTCTAATAAAATATGTTGTAAATAATTAATTTATTCAGGAAAATTGTAAGCATAACAAATTAGGTATATTATTTTGTAATTTGTAACAAACAAAGATAAATCTAAATTTAAAATTTTTATTTATGTCGAGCAATAAAAATTTAATCTACTCCAAATCTATTTCTTCAAACTCGCTAACATGAACATGATGATTTACAAATATTCAGGCTTTCTTTTTGGTCTTTGGTAGAACTGTGATTTTTAAATTAAAATTGTGAAAATATCATATTTCTTTTAAAAAAATTTACACAAATATCATATATAATTTTGTAATCAAATTTATAACTGAAATCGAGTATAAATACAATTTTAAAATCAATTAATCAAATTATCTTCTTTCGTAATAAATATTGTTTAACAAGTTGAACCGATTAAATTAATTATAATCTTAAATGTAATGAAAAATAAATTTTCTTACTTAATTGTAATTATTTGATTTTATTGTTTTACAAATAATTTCAGTAGATTGTAAAATAGTGAACTTTCTCCAAAACAATTGCAGTAATTTTGATAATTTTCATGTAATATTTATTTGAAAATAAAATACATTATATTGTTGCATTAAAAATTAAAATAGGTCCACTTTAACCTCATGAGATGTTAACTACTCCCTCTCCCTCCCAATCGTTATCATCGTTTCTAAGAAAGTGTCTAACACGTATTATGATAAATATAAAATATAGTTCTATAACTTTTTTTTATAATTTTTTTTTTGAATAAAAGTTTAAAGATTCTATTTTTATTTAGAAAAAGAAATATTTATAAAAAAATATAGAGAACTATACTTTCTATTGATCTTAAAATGCGTATCGGACACTCTCTCAGAAACGATAACAATTGGGAGGGACGAAGAGAATATGAATTACTCAACTACTATTAAACACTATATTTAATACGTGATAACGGTATATACGTAACTTCAAAGTACTGCGTGAAGTAAATTTTTAGCATTACCCAAATACATATAATAATGAAAAAAATGATAAAATAACTCTTTTTTGGACTAACCCAACAAGAATACCTATATTCAATATTTTGGCCATTTTTACCAATTAAATATCATCGGGTAACTCAAAAAAAATTATTTTCTTGTTATCTTGTATAAAAATACATTTTTCAAAAAAATATTCAAAATACCCGATCTGAGAATGAATATTGGAATATATACGCAGTCTGAGAAAGTGTATTTCATATACCTAGGGGTGAGTGCGGTGCGGGCGGTGCGGTTTTTTCCTCAAACCGCAAACCAAACCGCATATGCGGTTTGCTCAAATTTCCAAACCGCAACCGCACCGCGTACCCTCGAAAACCGCATAAACCACACCACGAAAATGCGGTGCGGTGTGGTGCGGTGCGGTTCACTGCGATTATACTTTACAAGTTCAAAAAAATTAAAAAATACAAAACTTAAATTTAATCAAATTTCCAAAAATAATTTTAGTTAATCAGAATGCAACATCTTAGTTCACTAGTATAAATACTTGGATTTTGGTTTTCCTAGTGAAGAAATACAAACAAGAGATTGTGTAGTCTCTTTTTTATTTGTCAAAAGATCGTGTGGTCCATTTGAATTCCTTAATGAATTTAACATATAATTCCAACTCAAAAAAGATGTTATGGTCATCTGGTGAAATTAAGTTTAACTAAGAACATAAAATGGTTATTTATGTTACCCGATAGGAATATAAGTATATATATATATATATATGGGCAGATTCAATGGGTAACTTTTCTAGTTAAGTAACTAAGTAACTCAATCTTGACCCTTGAATAATTGACAACCTACTCAGATTAGATAGACATGATAACATCACATTACACCTAAATACAACACACGTAACAAATAAAACGGTTACCTTTTAATATTTGTATGCTATGTTCTATAAATATTTTCAACATTAGATGTGTTTTTATAAGTTAATGCAATTTTCACAATTATTATTTTGAAATAATGTTAAATTTTCTATAAATTTTGTGATCTTTAATTTTAGTTTATGTGTTCTATAGTTCAATATTTTTGTAGGTGTTCTGAGTTATTTTTCTTTGTAGTTTTTAAAATTTGTTATGTACTATATTTTTTTAATCACAAGTTTTTATGGTATGTATTTGGTATATTTTAATTTTATATGTTATGTAATTATGTTTCTATTTTTATTCATATGTTCTCCGTTCCTTTATTCTTTTTCATTTTTTATGTTCTATAAAATTAATGCATAATATATGTGCTTAGTTATTAAGTTATGTGTTCTGTAATTTTAATTTTAATTTTATATGCTATATAAATTGTTTCTATTTTTTATATGTTCTTTAAGTATGTTCCTTTTATCTTTTTTCTTTTCTTTATGTTCTATATAATTTAGGGATATTTTATGTGTCTATAATTATGTTCTGTAATTTATTGTGTTCTGTAATTATATTGTGTTCCTTAACTATGTTCTTGTGTGTCCTGTAACTATGTTCTGTAATTTATTATGATTAGTTTTTTTTATGTTAACTAGTCTTTATTTTATGTATTATGTATTTTTTAATTTTTTTTTGTGTTCTGTATCTTTTATTTTTTTAATTCTTTGTGTTCTTCAAAATTTAATGTGGACTACAATTACTTATATTAAGTTCTCAAGAATTTCTTATGTTCAATTATTTAGAACACTTTTTTATGCATGTAAAACAATTTTTGAAAATCATGTTTTGCAAATTGAAAAAAAATATAAAAGACTATAATTTCTAACGTGGAAACGTGTGCACATAAAGTGGAATGAGAATCACCTTTAATTTCAAGGAATAGAGGTTCAAGTTGGTCATCTACTGATAGAGATGGAGGAAGGTAATGGTTTATGTATTGTATGTTCCAATCATTACCCACTATAATATTTGTTTGTTTAACTTATGTTTTCATGCAACAGGGCCAATCTAGGGAATGCAATTGTGATTAGTGCAACATTATCACCAAAAAGTAAGTAAAACAAAACAAGGATATAAGAAATAAAAAATATATGATTGTATTGCAGTAAGTGCTTATACAAATTATGAATATTTTTGCAGGTAATGGAGCTTCCAATCTCAAATGGTGCTCGAGAAATAAAATCTCAAAAGTGGGTAAAATGACAAGCCTCACATTACGGGGGAGAAAATTGTTTAACAATACAAGAGGAAGCACAATGTGTGTAAGCGGTGATGATTTTGACATTACCCCACGAAGATGCTTGAAAAATGTAACCCTGAAAATGACGTCATTCATATAATTCAAATTCAAAGTAGCGGTGCCAAATTTTCATCAGCTAAGCAAAAAGAAATAGATGGAAAAGCTTATAAATTAGCTTCACAGAGGAGGCATCTTACTTTAAATCAGGTATAACTTTTTCCTTTATTTTATGGTTGGTGACAAGTTTTTCTGTAAATTTTTGTAGTCAGTTTAAATACATTATCTAGTGATTAGATGTTGATTTTTAAATATCTTTAAATTAGGTAAGGATGAGAAGCACTTGTGCATCATCTAGGAAAAAAACTTGGATGGAATAGATGTTTTGAAAGTTTCAATGAAAAACAAATATTTGGGAGTAAAAGGAGACATGTTATAGAACCTAGATATCGAAAGAAGAAGAAAAATGAACGATACATCGAAAAGAAATTATCTCCTCGAATATTTAGCAGAATGTTAACAAATTTGTCTGACGAGCAAATACAATGGGTTAAAAAAACTGGGTTCGGTAAGGTGTTAGATATAAGGATGAAAAGATATGCTCATAAACTCGGATTTGCTTTAGTGGAAGCATTTGACCAAACTTCTTGCTCCTTGATTGTGGAAAAAGGTTCTATTAAAATAACAGACGTTGTGGTTGAGAATGTACTGGGGCTACCGAGGGTGACTCATAATGTGGAACTAGGATATTCTAAAACCTTGTTATGTGATTGGGAAAGACAGTTTGAAGGAAAACCATTTTACAATATTACAGCTAGTAATGTTGCTGAAAAAATCAAAAGCAATAGCACCGCATCATATATGTTCAAGATTAATTTCCTTGTGTTATTGTCAAATTTTTTGGCGGAGTCCAACAACAATGGATACGTTAAAACAGAGTTGGATGGTTTTGGTGGGGACTTGGAAAATTGTTCAGATTACAACCGATGTGCTTTACTTATTGATAGACTAGTATCAACACATGAATTCTGGGCTACAAATCCTACAAATCACCATTTTATAGGATCATTGCCATTGTTGACTGTTAGTAACTCCATCTTTTTTATCATATTATAGTTTTAGATTCAATTTATTTATAGTCCAAAAATGCAGTGAAAAAAATTAATTTATGTTGAAATATTTAACTCTCGTAACTGTAGTATTTATATCTTGATCGAATGCAAAACGAAAGGACCAAGCATGTGGAACAGAAAAAACCCTCATACATTGCATGGACGGATGAATTGATAAAAGCAGAAGAGAAATACATTGTAAATAAGAAATATTTTGGCCAAGGAGAAATACTTGAATGGTCAGACCAGGAAGACATTGAGGTACATATAAATATTTAAGAGAATTGCTATAGCAATGTAAGTATGGGACATAATTGGTAAATTAATACTCCATCATTTCAGCTCATAACTTTACAGTACACAAAAAATTACAGTGATTAGAATACATAAAATTACACTATTATAATAGAGTACTAGTAAAAATTTACAGTACACAAAAAATATGAAGAACCCAAAAAATTATGTATCTCTAATCATTGTAATTTTCATGTGTTCTATATTTATTTTTACAGAACACAAACATATATTGAATATTTTGTTCTATTATTTTTTGGGTTCTTCATTTTGTTTGTGTCCTGTATCTTTTTACTAGTGTTCTGTAATTTTCCTTTGGTTTTTTTTTTGTGTACTGTATATTTATACTAGTGTTCTATAATTATTATTTGGGTTCTTCATTGTTAAGCACTAACTTGTGTGATATCTTTTTGATGTCTTTTGTACTTTTTATGTTGTCTAAATATTTAAAATTAAACTAAGTACCTAATTTATGCTGTGTTTAAACTGAATAAGATTTATGTGATATTTATTATTAATTTCAGGTAGCCACAGATGAACAGGTTATTGCTGAGGCAATAGGAAAAGAGAAAGAACACGAAACTTGTCAAGATGACATAAATGTTGAGGCATTAGAAGAAGAGAAACAATAAAAAACTTGTCAAAATGAGATCAATAGTGAGGAACAAGAGAGTACAAAATTTGTGCTGGAAGAAACAAAGGCCATAATTGATTCTGAATATGGAGTGCCTGGTCTTGAAGTTGATGGTGTTTCCTTTGAGTGTATAGAAGATGAGAGTATGAACGCCACAACACGGATTTCAGAAAAAACTTGTGAGCATGTTTCAGAAAAATATTAACTTGTTTCCTTGTAAACCTACAATTAAAACACCCACTACAGAACAAAGTCAAAGTTTAAAACTATCGTTGGAGTGTCTTACACCATGGTCAACCCAATTAATGGAGGTGCTTGATGCAATAGCAAGGAGTGCACCAGCTGAGAAACAGAAAAAGGCTGATGAACAAAAAGAATCACTTGAAATCCCTAGTTTTAATTTGGGAGTAACACCTTGTGATCAACCAAAGATGGAAAAAACAAGGGTTGACAATGAAGTCAAGGGAAAATATATGGTTATGCAAGAAGAAATGGAAAACATGGTCGTCAGTAGGCCTTCTCGATTTAAGAAACTTGCAGCATCAATCAAGTCACCATATTTGCAACGAGTGAAACCCATAAAGGCTGCAAGAATTAATAACGAGGAAAGTGCGCTGTGGGAATGGCTGTTTGACAACACAAGAAGTCTTAAGTAAGAATTTTTCTTAATCCTGAAATGCATCGAGAGGCTTTCAAACTTTTTCTAGTTAAATTTATGTTGTGTACTTTATTTTTCGTTATAGTTCAAGACTATTTCCATGGAAGAACACATCATGCAATAAGGAAAATATGCAGACTTTATTGCCTGGTGAATGGGTAGATGGGAATGTAATTGACACATGGACACATATACTAAATGAAAGGAAACTCGAAGAGCTGAAAGTTCTCCATTTAGAGTATCCTGTACAATAGAGTCAACGGTACGCAAATAATTTGTGAAACAAATTCAATATTTGCAATCTTTTCACTAATTAATTATGTGTAACATGTTGCAGCTTGGAGCATTAGAAAATGGTAACTTAACAGATTTAGATTGTCGTGTAGTTTTTAATGAAAATATTGATTCAGTGATTAAGCGAGTATGTGTGCTTCATAATCAGAAATATAAGGAGACGGATTTTGACACGGTATATGTAACAAATATCATAATGGTTTATGTACATTCTTAGATTGTGCATACATTATAGAATTATTTCTAAAATAACACTTACTTCTGAATGTGTAGATTTTGTTCCCAATCCATAAGAATGCACATCATTATATCATATCCTACAACATAAAGTACCCCGTTTGGGAAATTATAGACAATATGGTCTGTTGTGAAAATATTGAAGAAGGATATGGTAGTCTACCATATGATTTGGTACGTTTTATATTATATTTTTTTATAGGTTAGCTTGTACATGAATTAATTTTAATACTTTACTTGTATATTGAGCAGCATTACCTTTTCGTGCTTTGGATGAAAGCAAATAAGGCATCAAAGTGGGAGTTGTTAGAGAAGTTAGAACCTGCCATAGCCAAAATGTCGTGGCAAACAAATTGCAACTCAACAGACTGTGGCATTTTTGTAATGCGATACATGGAGTCGTACATGGCACAACCCTGGACAAAACGGGAAACTGGACTTGACAAGGAATCGGTAAGCAATTGATATTTTTTTGAAAACCAAGATATTATATATGATACTGTGAATAATATATGTTGTATTCTATTTTTTGTAAGGTTAAACAAAGGGGGCAAGTGGCAGATCTGAGGAAAATGTACTGTAACGACATCCTGGGTAGCAGTCTGAATGTTAATCGCGAAAAGGTGATAAAAAAAGCTTGGGACTATATGGAAGCAAAGCAGATCAAAGGGATGCGCAAAACAAAGGTGAAGAAGAAATGATTCTGAGGCCAGATTCTAGGCTGGTGAAATTAAATATTAGAACCTGTGTTTTCTAAGTCTAACTTTAGTTAACAGGAACAACAACTTCTTTTTAGTGGATGTGATCTTAAGAATTGAAGTTTGAATTTGGTACTTGGGTATTTAATGTGATTATCTAGATTAGTTCTATTTGGTAGTGAACAAGTTTGAGTTGATTATTGTCCCAATGCTGTTTGTGATCTTGTTCAACCTGAATCCTTATATTTTCTGGTAATTATATTTCTATTATGACATTTATGTGTTTAGTGTATTTTAAGTTGTGTATAAACTCTTTTTTCCTTATTTTTCAAAATTTTACACCCCACAAAAATTAGTTTACAATAATGTTAATTACATGGCTTCATTTGTAGCTCAAACTTATTAATTAGTTTTTTTTTTAAAAATAGAGCTCTTCATTTTGTTACTAATTTGGTGCTATACTTTAGAAACTGAATTGACATACAAAATTGTACAATAAAAGTTCTAGAAAAAAGGTTCAAAGAATTTTTTTTAAATAATATATCATAAAAAATAGAGTTCTATAAAAGATAGAGTTCTGTAAAAAATATAAAGAGTTCTGTAAATTTGTATGCGTTCTACAATTTTGTTACTAATTTATTGGTCGCATTTCTAACAATAATATAAGATAAAAAATAGAGTTTTGTAAAAAATATAAAGAATTCTATAAATTTGTTTGGGTTATACAATATTTTCTTTAATATGTGTTAATTTCTTATCTTTTCTATAATTATTCCATTTTTCTAATTATAGATCTTTGTGTTCAATGTATTTTTATTTTTTTGTCGGTTTTTTGTTCTTTATTTCTTAGAATTTTACACTCCACAAAATTTAATATACAATTAAGTTAAATACATGAAATCATGTGTACTATTAATCCTTACCTATTTCATTGAAATTTTATGTTTGTTTGGTGGGCTCAAATTTATTAAGTTTCTTAAAAAAAATTAGGTATCTGGACTTTATTGTTGATATACTAAATTTTGTAAAAAAAGTTATGTAACAAAATTTAGGGTTTTGTAAGAAAATATATTTAAAACAAATAGATTTCTGTAAGAAAATATAATGAGTACCATAAATTAGTCTGTGTTTCAGTAATTTTTTTAATTACTTTCTGTGTACATTGTTTTGTTTTACATGTCTTTCTTATTTTTTTTTCTAATTCTACTTTTAATTGCTCTGTATTTTTATACTCTCTGTCCTTAAAACTTTTAAGTATCCCAACCAATGTTAAATGTGTTATCATGTCATGCTGCTTCTTTTCTCTGTCTTTATTAATATTTTTGCTTGTTTCTAACCTAAAACTTTTATGTTCTGCAATTTTTTTCCAGAACCCTTGCTAACCTTCATGTACATGATATATACATAAAACATCTATAGGCAGTAGTTAAGAGCATAATTAACAAAAAGATAAACTGGTTAATAATTTAACAATAAATGTACACAGTACACACAGAATCAATCACATTTATCAAATAACAAACTACCAATACCAGATCACTAAGAAACATCAAAAAACATATAACTCACAAGCATGCATTAATTCTTGTTCAGGGGACAGCTTCTAGCATTATGACCTTCAGTCTTTCCACAATTACTACACTTGCGTCGCTTCTCAGAAGAGCCATTCATTGCTGCTTCTTTTCCACTCTTCAATCGACTACCACATCCTTTATTGCGATTGATGTTTGGATTATGGATTACAACTTCGCTCCGAGGAGTGGTCCCGATTAAGAAATCAATAACATTCTCTGATAATTTTTTACTTGGACCATTATCCAGGTCTTGCACATCCTCCTTCATTAACTTGACATGCCCGCACATTTTGTCAATTTTTTCTTCATCAACTCCTACATAACTGATACAGCTCTGAAACTCAAAATTTAACTCATTAACTTTTACCTTAATGCGATCAATCTTAGCACAATGTTGCAGAACTTCATCTGATGATAAAACTTCATGTACAGACTCAACATCTTTTATCCATCGTGACATGACCAATTGACGAGGTATTTCTACTGCATCACACTGAATCAATGCTGCAAATGCATGTCTACACAAATACCCCACTCTATCATAAAACTTGCAAGAACAGTGGACATCATTGTTTGAGAGTGTAATAGACACCTAATTTAAAAAAAAAGAATAAAAAACAATCATTAGAAAAGAAAAGAATGTACATAAATTCTGTAAACATCTAATAAACAACTTTAGCTACCGCATAATAGTACCTCGAATATATGGTCCTGTAAAAGTTTGTCATTCACCATAAGTGACTTTATTCCATTAAAATTAACCATGTCATCTATTTTCGTAAAATGCAGAGCATTTTTAATCTCTCCACTGACAAAGTTGAACAAGTTCCTAGTGTATACATTTGCAGCATCTTTTTCAATAGCTAAAGGTGTATGAGGTTTTGGAATCAACTGTGAATCCTTATTACTTTGTGCATTATTGTATCTCTGTTTCTCCAATGCACTTTCAAAGCGAGAATAAAATTCTACCAACGTGGACCCTCTCCTGTGAAAATACTGAAAAAAGGAATTTGAACTCTCTGACCGCGATGTAGTTCGCAATAACCCAACCATTGGTATATCGTTAAAGTATACCGGAATCCAATCAGTACGAATAGCGTACATTTCTTGCAACCATGTATTGTCCTGCAGTTTATACTCTTCCATCACTTTGGTCCAGCCCTCCTCAAACTCATTCTCACTCAAGTGGTCCGCATAAACAATAGATTTCAAACTTGTCATAAACTTCTTATCAGAAGCAAGCGATGGTCCGATCTATATAATAAATATTTAAAAAAAATCAGAAAAAGGAATAGTAATATAGGTTATTCATATTATGGTACAACATTTATATAAGCGCAAATTTGTCATACCTTGTAAGATAATTTGTTCATTATGTGCGACATGCAAAGTCGATGTGGAGTAGTTTCCCAAGTCAATCCGAGAGCTTTGCTAATGGCAGGACACTGATCAGTTATAGCACACTTAGGACGTTTACCTCCCATTGCCTTTTCAAATGCTTGTATAACCCATTGAAAGTTAGTATAATCTTCCTTCTCAAGTAACGCAGCATCAAATGTCACATTGTTCCAATGATTGTCAACCCCCGTAAAAGGTACAAACACCATATTGTACCTGTTAAAAATAGAATTAGCAAACAAAATCAGTATTTGTGTAAACTGACGCAAAAAAGCTTACATATTTTATGTGTTTTATGTTCTTATAACACCAAAGCAACAACATAACAATATAGCAATTAAATTCTGAACCATGAAATTTAAAGCAACACTTATATGTTAACCGAGCAACTGAAAAAAATTATCATTCTAGATAGTAAGTAAAATGTAAAGATACATTTTAATTTTAATTTTTAAGAGAATTGCACACATCCTACAATAACAAAGATCAAACTCTTCAAGCTATAAACACAGATATTCACCTGTTTGTCCGGAAAGTAGGGTCAAATGATAAAACATCACCAAATATCTTATAGTTCCTTTGTCCAATAGCATCAGCCCAAAAAAGGCCGGTAAGATGTCCATCTGCATCAACTTTGTGCTCAAAAAAGAAAGAATTATTAGATTTTTGTTGTTTCATTTTGAATTGATCAATAATTATATCTGCATCGTGCTTGCCTACACGTGCTTTCATATTCCGCCCAAAATTATTGAAATCGGTCGCAGTAGCACCAACATTATCATAAGATCCAGACAGCTCTTTATAAAAAGAAAATGCACGCTTGGGACCAGCATTGACCTTTGCAACATCAAATATGAAACTCTTATGACTCAATGTCAGTTGCCTATTGCATCTCATAAACTTCCTCCCCGCCTTAGATACAAAGGGATGGTTGTGGTCCTCCACAAATTTTAGTACAAAATATCCTTCATCATCCTTACGCTTCAATGTTATTTTAGCCTGACATTTACATCTACGTGTTGCTATCCTCCGACACTTTCCAGAACTCTCACCACGTTTAGCAACATCAAGGGTATCATTATTTCCGGCATGATTACATCGAATATATTTGTATCTCACTTTTCCATTTACTATATTTTCTTCATTTCTCCGCACATCAAACCCACACTTACACCCGTAATCTGAATAAAATAAATAACAAGGTCTATTGTCTCAAAAAATTGATTAACACGAGGTCTTACCTTTCATCACAATTAGGTATCCAGAAATCATATCCATCCTTAGTTTTATAATGATTCCAATCAACACATTCTTTCACAGTAGAATTAATTTCTCCTTGAGGTTGTTGAGATGATTCTTCCTCAGGAGAGTTAAATTCTTCTTCAGAATCAATCCAATCGGAATTCACTACACCCATATAACAAAGTTTAACAAATCAAAGCAGTTTAATTTCAAGAAACATTAAAAAGGAAAAAAAGAAAACTAAGAACAACAATACAAAATCTAATATCAAAACCCCTAACCAAAAAACTTTTAATAACATTAAACTATAAGTATCGAACATACCTTCACTTTCATCCATAGTCATGAGCTAATTCACCAACTGAATAAGACTTCTGAAAAATATGATATAGAAAAAATATGGATGAATATGAAATAATTGTTAAAATGTAGCCGATTTGCTGACCCATTTGAGCAGTAATGCTGAAGAATCCTAAAAACTTGGGCACACCCACATTTTGAAACTGTGGTTATATTCAATGAACGTGTTTAAAACTACAGTTTTTACCTTTTTATAATATTTATTATTATAATATATAAAAATGATCTGAACGGTGCAAAATGCAAAGCATCCAACGGCTGACATTTGGTTACCTAGTTACTCATTTAAAATAGTTACCATTTGATCCCCTCTCTCTCTCTATATATATTTATAATATATTAAATATTGCAGTGCGGTGCGGTTTGAACCGTATTTCAGAAATTTAAAATCACAAATCGCACCGTACCGCGCGGTTTATTAAAAATTCAAACCGCAACCGTACCACAAAAATTAAAAACCGCGTTTTGCGGTGTGGTTTGGTGCGGTACGGGCGGTTTTTACGGTTTATTCGGTTTTCTACTCACCCCTACGTAGAGATGCACAAAAAGTCCGGGCCCGAAAATCTGGCCCGGCCCGATCCGGTCAAAACCCGATCAAGCCCGACCCGGTCAAGCCCGGCCCGGTCAAAGCCCCGCCCGGTCCCGGCCCGGGCTTCAGGCCTCGACGGACCCTATATTTTTAGGCAAAGTCCGGCCCGGCCCGGTTAACACATGTAAACTAATACATTTTTACGACGATTTAGTTGCTAACACATGTATTCTTCGGAATCTCTAATAATACTAGATCCGATTTAAATTAGAAAAAAGCCCGGCCCGATCCGATCCGGCCCGAAAAAAAGCCCGGTTAGGCCCGCCTCGAGGGCCCAAACGGGCTTTGAAATTTCTGGAAAGCCCGGCCCGGCCCGGTCCGGTCAAAGCCCGAAAAGCCCGGCTCGGTCAAAGTCCGGGCTTTTTAAGGCCCGGTCAAGACTCGGCCCGGTGGACCTCTTTTGTGCATCTCTACCCCTACTTATACCCAATCTCAGAAAATGTATTTCAATTTAAAAAAAATAAAAAATTATGTTAAATACGGAATTTGAGATGACTATATTTTAAATACCAGATGTCAAAAAAGTATTTCGTTGATATTTTTGAAAGCGTTTCTCAAATTTGATATTTTGGTGATCAAATTCAAAACTGTGATATGTTTGCCCACACCCTGCAATAATTCCTTTCTATAGATTCTTACATATAGCAGCAGTTGTGCAAAAACACTGATACATACATACCGTTGTCTTCTTTTCAAAACCCTAGCTTCTTGGCTTCACACACAGGTACATATTATTCTCCCCACTTCAATTTTAATATCTCATGTTTTTTTGTGTGTCTTTGATAGTGATATGATACATGTGTGTGATTATATATGTCAATTTGTGTAGTTTCATCAGTTAATCATTTTTTATGATATTTAGATTTGTTGGATTGTTTTTAGTTTACTATGCGTAATTTTCCTTTTAGTGCATATCGATGCTGAAATTAGGGTGAACCGATTATTTACTGATGCAATCAGTTTTAGTTGGTGCCATGTATCTGTATTTTCAGTCAAAGCTAGGTTTACCATGATGTACTTCTAATTTACGGTATAGTTTTGTAGTGTTTAATTACATGTCTGTCTGTATGTGAATGTCTGCGTTTGTGACATACTAATTAAAGCCTTGTGCTTATCTATAGTTTTGTATAACGATTTAAGTGAGTGCGAATAAGATAACGTTACTATATATTTTCACTGTGCATTGCATTGTGGTGTCCTTCAGCACGAGTTTTAGAAAATTTTGTCTCGAAGATTTCCTTTCATAGTCGTGTTCAATCTCTCTAAAAACTTGCTTCTGGTTTAAATTGTATGGTGCCGCTTTTTACTTCTACTATTTTAATGTGTACACATATGTTGAGCATTTCGAAATACTGCATCATTTTAATGGATGAGATCTTTTTAGTTCTGGTGATGGATCATTTATAAATTATTTAAGAAAATCATTTTTTAGGAGTTTATCTTCGGACTCTGCATGTTTTGTGCTTGGCAGCGGCTAATTGTGTTATACATATCTTGTTTGGCCATACTTTGAACATTAAATAATTTATCAACAGTAATCAGATAATTCGCCTTTGATGAAATCTAACTCCGCTATAACCAGTGTTCTAGATCCAATTATCTTAGTATTGTATGATAAATAATGGAGTCCCTGTTTTCCTCTGAGTAGATATTAGGTGGGCTTATAGCAAATATATGAAAAAACATACCAGCACTGATTATTGTTACCTTTCGATATGCATAGTTTACCATTTTAGGAAAGATTCTTTGGTTTTGAACTCTTTAGTGTACTTTTGAAGCTTACAAGTACAGACATGACTTTGAAGACACTCTTGATAGTTACTAATTTCTGAATTTTGTATATCTAGAACACATAGTTACCATATGTAATCTTGTACCGTTCAATTTTATGGTGCAAACTTTGACGAACATTTAGCTAATTCATGTATGAATTGAAATCCTCTTTTTACAGGTAAAATTCTTTTGTAGAAATTGAGTATTCCAGCCTTTCGTTTCTTGACATATAGTCCTTATATTACCAAGCTACTAAAACTCAGAAATTTTGATGTTTTCTTCTTCTTGGATCTGTTGCAGTATTGTCATTTGAATAAATTTTTTTCTGAATTGCATGTTGAGAGTGTTGTATATTTGTTTTCATTCTCACAAAGTAATTAAAGCTGTCTGTTTAGTTACTATATTTGGTGAACTTGCAAGAAGTTATGTAGTGCGTATCAATTTTCTTCATATGTTTATATTACTTCAGTTACACAGAAAACGAAAATGCACGGAAGAAGGGGACATTGGGATCCACGTTCCGAAATAGGTGACCTTTTTTCAGGTTTTGGTGGCTCTAGGGGTCACCAGAGTTCAGTTCCTGGGATATTCGGAGGACACGACCCTTTTGATCACCATTTCTTTACGAATCCATTTGGTGGAATGCAAGATTCACACCCATTTGGTTTCCCTAGTGGGGGACCTTTAATGAATAGACCTCAACCTGGTTTCCTTATGGGTGTAAGTCCTTTTATGCTTGCACCTCCGCCTCATTTTCCTATAGGAGGAAGTCCTTTTATGCACGCACATCTGCCTGGTTTCCATGTTGGGGGGCATCCTATGATCATGGATGCACATCAACCTGATTTCCTTATGGGGGAAATTCCTTTTCCGAATGCACCAGTTTCATTTGGTTTTGGTACTGAAATTCCTGCAATGAGCGTGCAACCATCTGGTTTTCCTGAAAGAAGCACTCTCCAAACAAACAGATCTAAGGGGCCGATTATTGAAGAGTTGAACTCTGATGATGAGAAGGAAATTGATGACCAAGAAAAGAAAAATGATAACCCTAGAAAGCACGACAGGCCAGAAAAAGAGGTTTATGCTGAGAATCAAGACTACCAAACTTATGGTTAGTCTGTTTCTGTATTTTTTATGATTTTTAAATAGTACTTTTTAATACTTGCAATAAAAGGTGAATGTCAAAATGAACTGATGTATTGGTCCTTCAGATATGAATAAAAGGCGAATGCTTTGCTGCAACGAGTCTAATAGTTTAAATAATGCACAATCGAGTGCACAAGGTCATAGCTTTACTTTTCATAGCTCGACTGTTGCACATGGTGGTTCAAATGGAGCATACTATACTAAATCCAGGACATTGAGAAGAGGAACTGATGGAGTGAGAATACTTTGAGCTTTATGTTTCAACTGACTAGTTTTTTGTTGCTACTGGGGATTACATGGTGCCTGTTTATATCTACAGTTAATAATTGAAGAGAGCAAAGAAGCTGATTATACCACTGGTCAAGCTGCTCATAGGCTCACTCGGGGGATTCATGATAAAGTAGATAGCAACTCTTTGCTTGTGATTTTTCACTGTTTCAGTGTCATGTTATTTATAAAGCCCCTTGCTTGCCCCTACTCCGATGTTTGTAATTCTGAGTAAAATGTTTGACAATCATCACTGCAGGGTCATACTTTTACAAGAAACCTACAGTCAGATGGTAAAGTGAATACAATGCAGGTCTTGCACAATCTTGAGAAAGGTTTCCTACTATCACTATTTTAAAACATTCGTAATAGTTCCATACTTGCATGTTTTAGATTTTGAATAAAATATGCGTCTTTTCTACTGTCAGATGATCTTGCTGGTTTTGAACGAACTTGGACAAATAATGCTAAAAAAAGTTTTCCTGGATGGAGCGAAGGGTTATACATGCAGAATGGTATGAGTTTTCTTGTTATTTTTCCAGTTTTAAGTTGTTATTTAATGCACGTGGCGTAGAGTATATGGTGTAGATATTGTGTATATGTTATGGCAACTGCTACTTTGTCATTTTACATATTGCGACTTTTCCTGCGCTTATGTGAACGTCATATCTGTCTCCTAAAAGATAGTTTGCATCTGCTCATAGTTCCATCATGTTATGCACATTTTAGAGAGCAATCCGCTGTTTTCATGACGCTCGACTAGTCGAGGTTTTAAAGGGTTGACTGGCGAATTGTTAAAAAGTCGGTCAACTAGGCGGTGAACTTAACGACTAGTCGGTTGACTGGTGCAAAATTTAGTCAAAACTCCAAATTGAATTAGAAAAAAACATATTTAAAAAAAAAAAAATCTTCTCTAGCTTTGATTCTCCGTTGAATTGAAACTGGTATATCTATATTTATGTTCTGTATGGGTGTATGGATTGATTGAAATCGATGTGCATATGCGTGTATATATGTATTGTCAGCATGACAGCATACATGGTATATATACGTATGGATAGAGAAAGGGAAAAAAGAGGAGATTTTCGTAATTAATATACTATTTTGTAATTAGTAATTTGGTGTACATATGGGAATGTTGGACTTTTGTTGTGAGAAACCACACAAAAGATATTTATATTATTATATACTTCCTCCGCCCAAATTATTTATCTTGTAATACTTTTTGTCGTCAAATTGATTAAAATTTGATTAAAAATTACATATATTATATAATTGAAGAAGTTACAAAAGTTATGTCATTTGAGAGTATATATGTTATCTGCTTTAAAGTGTATTTTTGAGGTTTTTGAATTATAAAGTAATATATTTTAGTTTTCTGTCAAAATTGTCAACTTGACCACAAAAAGTCATAGAAGACAAATAAATCTGGACGGAGGGAGTACTATATAATTTATAATTTATTATTTTTAATTTTGTCAACTAGTGAACGACTAGTCTACGAGCTGGACCTCTGTTGACTCGACTCGACTTACTGATGTGACAACCATGAAGCATTAATAAATTCCTGTATGCTCAGCTTTCATTAGAAGGATGGATATGGATGTAAATCAAAAATTATTACAGGATTCAAGGTTCTACTCTGATGCAGTGGATAGTTGCATATATATGCAATTAAGATTTTATGGTGGTATCAGCAGCCTGTTAATCCTTGTTTGTTAGTTTCTATGAATTTGGTGTTTGGAATTTCATCTGTCCTGAAACAATTGTCTGTCATTATGGTTTAGGATCTAGGACCAGTATGGTTTCAGATATGATGTTGTGGAAAAGCGGCTTTTTTGATTTGGTCCTGTTTCTTGTTTCCCTGATTGTGCAATCTGCGAGGTATCTCAATTGTTTAGTTTAATATTTTTGTAGGCTCTGAAAGTAGTACACGGTGTGTTCCGCAAAGCAGGGGAGTTCGAGGACTACCTTCAGCTGAGAACCCGCATACTTTAGGTGGGGGCGGCAGGTCTGGTTATTCTGAGTTTCAAAATCCTTGTACGATGAATGTCAAAAATGGAGATGGAGGTGATTCTCTTTGGGGTACATTTTAATAGTAGCTTATACTATGACCATCCAGCAGGGTCTGACAAGCTTAAGCACCTAAACCTTGTACACCCTACTTTTCACCCTACTTTTCATGTAGCACACCCGTCCATCCTTTAGAAGCACGTCTCTAATTTTGAAACACCAGAAATGTAATTTTGAAACACCAGAAATGTTAAGGTATTGGCTGTCTGCATCCCTAATGTTTGGTAATATGCTGCTGCAGTGAGCAATTTTTTAATCGACTTGGTCATTGTACTTGTAACTGCTTATAATTTATATTTCGATGTCCTGCATTAGTTCCCAAAATAATTGATCTACACATTGGAGGATCGGCTTTGTACTTGAACTTGAATGACATGAAATCAAGCTTCGTAATTCAACTTGAATGACATGAGATCACGCGTTTATGAATTTCCATGAAAAAATAATCTCCCAGAGCTATAAGGGAAGTTGAAATATGAATTTGATAGTTCTATACACATGTTTCATGTTGAGTTTTAACTAATAGAAGCTGGGGAATATCTGTGAAAATAGAGAATTTTGGTGCGTGGGGTTGGGACAGGAGACCGCCGATTATTGTGTTTTTTATACTTGTAGTATGACCTTTTTTGCACACGGGTCAAAATATTTTGATTGGATGGTTACAATTATTATTTTAAAATTTTTTATTACAGTGATATTTTAAATTTTCTGTGAAAGCTAACATTAGTTAAATATTTTTATTTTGAAGTAAGAGAATTTGAAAATTATAAATTATAGCCATACCGTCAAAACACTATAACATGTTACTGTTTAGCACACATTGACAGTGTTCTACTGAGGTAATGTACCAAAATTTATAAGAGACCATAGTGAAAGAAGATGAACATCCACCAAAAATTGCAGAAAAACATGTTACTGTTTAGCACACATTTTCTGTTCTTTGGTTGGAGTTCGGTAATTCTAGTTTTAGAGGAGCGCAATAATCAGAGTTTAAACCTGACAGGAATGTGTTTCGATCTATAGAGCTGAAATCAAGTATCTCAGATAACAAGGTTACATTTGTAGATAGGAATGCAAACATTTAGATAGATAAAAAATCAGGAAAAAAACATAGTTTTTCGAAAGAGAAATTAGTCAGAGGCAGGGGGTACTCTCAGATGAGAGTAATTTACGGTGATTTGAATTCGTAATATTAGAGGCTAGAGCACATCACATCCTATCTATTATCATGAGATAAAAGATTAGTCAATGCTGTGACCAAGTGATTGATAGTCAAATGCGGTAGGTTTCTTTTATTGAAATACAGTAAATATTAGTTAGTACTAATAAAGAAGCTTATTGTGTGACCATATTAAATCCAATTAGGAAAACGCCCTTCAGACACATTTAGCTGAAATACCAATACATGTGCAACTCAAGATGATTTCATAGCTGAGTTGTAACATTGGTTTCACTTGAATAATTGAATGTAATTCAATATCCCAATTCATCATAATACTGAAATCCTTAATGAATAGTTTTACATACATGGCTCCATTTTACAACTATGTACGGTAGCTGAGAACACAGTGATATAGGCTCAGAGCGTTGACTCGGAACAGTTTTTATACAGCATCGTAAATAATCTAATTATATTGAGAGCACACACAACACTATTTAAATGGTGTATAGGTGATTCCTAACATAGTTGTGTAACATTTTCAAGAAACACAAAACTTCACCAAAAATTAACATGTCTGTGTCATAGGAGAACTTCTTTATATTTGGCTTCCTTTTAGAACATCATAATAAGATTGAGGTTTCTTCCGGGTAGCACAGAGTTCCTGAGGATAATGCAACAAGAACGTAACAATAGCATGCACGAGAAATAAACCATGCAACAGCAACACACTTCAGAGTCCACATTTCATGGCATAGCTACAGTAAAGATGGAAGTTTAAAACAGTAATAAGACATACCTCTACTGCAGCAGCAAGGCGCAAAATTGTAGCTTCTGCCCAGGGACGGCCAATCAGTTGTAAACCTATGGGAAGCCCTTGCTTGTCATATCCAACCTGAACAGAAAAAAAGAAAAACAATTTGTGAGTTCTAAACTATAACGAGATGCAAAAGACAAAAGAGTACATTTGTCTAAAATTGAAAAAAAAGAGGTAAATTTTGTTGTCATTAACATTCAGCTATGTCAAGAAATATGGTAATCCAAGAGTACAAGCCAATAGTGCCTTTTTCACAGCTTTCAAATTGATCCATTTTCATCGGGATCTAAATAAAAGTTGAAGCAAAGAAGCTTCACGAGCTCCTTTTCTCCCCAAGTTGTCTCATAAACAGTGCATCTCTTGCATTTAAAAGAACACCAGTGATTTTGAGAATTCACAGAAAATGAAGAAAAGAGAAAAGGGAAAAGAAAAGAAGGAATAAAAAGTCATGTAAAAAGGAAAATAAGCAAATAAGGTAATAAATAATACATTTACTATTGCAACTTTTCTTTCTCTACTAATCTTTCCACTTCTGCCAAGAAAAATGTTTATGAGTGCACAAAAACGGTTATGAGTGCAGAATGTGCGGGTGCCTAGTACAAGAATTCATGGATTCAGCAAACAAGATAATATGAGGATTCGGATGTGGGGGGATTCGGCATCTATAAAAATAATTGAAATATGTCTTTTATGTTGAGACAAACTCTATTAACAAAACTAATTTTTTAATGCAAATATCAAATGCATTATTAGTCATCTGAACACAAGAAATTGAAGTTAATTAATTTGCTAGCTAAACACAAAATTTGAAAAAGATTTGTAAAATATAATAATTGAATTTGGTAACGCATCAGATATGGCGACTCGAGTCTCCGAGAACCTGACAGAAGGATACATTGGGCAGTGTTGTTAAAGGCACATGAATTGCGCAATGAATGGCACTTCGCGCTTAGGCACAAGGTGGGCGATTCGAAAATGTGCTATATAGTGCGATTCTGAAATCGTCAAGAAGGCGCTCATGAAGCACTAAAAGGAGCGAAAAAGCGCAAAAAGGGGCTCTTAAGAGTAAAAGACAGTAATACCCCTTGAAGGAAGGGTAAAAGGAAAAAAAATCCTGAAGTGTTTCAGAAAAAACTCAGCCTCCATCACAAGTCTCTCAACAATCTCTATTCTCTACATATCACCCTCCAACTACGAGGAAGCCGGAGATTGAGCTAGATAACACAGAAGCTTTTAATTAAAGAATCTTATCATTTGAAGCTTTATCATTGACATTATTGTCATGTTATATATGCTCTTATGTTTAATGTAAGATATGTTATGTATTATTTTCTTGTTAAATTTGTGAACATTATTAATTTATTTATTTTGTAAAAAGGTGCACGACTAATGGCGCTTCGCGCTTCAAATCGGGTCTTGCGCTTCTTAACTCGCGCCTTGGACAACACTGATGTTGGGTAACTCAAGTATTCCTGCTTCCTAAAACTTCTGGGAGAAGTATACTCAAGTTTTTCCTTCATCTCCCCCCTTTCTCTCCTTAAGAAACTGGGGAACTGTCAGGATAGCTATAAGGAGTACAGTATGAGTCTATTAGTCCTGTGTTACCAGTAGTATGTTAGTAAGGGTTATTATATCTACACAAGCCAGTATAGGAGGACCAGTATAAATAGCATAAGAGTCTGTAATTTGCAGTATGTTTGAACAGTTATCAGAAAATGGAATCTCTCTCTCTTTCTCTCTAACTGATTTGCTTCTTCTTCAAGCTATTTCTCTGTTCATTTCTTCTTCTAAACCTAGCTAATCTCTGCTATTGACTGTGCAATAACAGTTTTACTACACAAGTGAAAAACAACATCAAAAGGCTAAAGACACTATATATCAATTCTTTAAAGTATTCGAGAGTGGCATAACAATTACAACTAGTATGCAAGAGATAGTATACTAAATGAAGCAAACAATAAGTTCTTTAAGCCCCAACACCCATACACTATAAAGACAACCCCCGATTGCTTAGTCTGTCAACCCTGCAGAAATATAGGCTAATCGACTGTGGCGTCTCCATAAAATCCTATCCAATGTCACTATCCTCAAAAAGAAATAAAATTTCTTGTCTATTTTCAACTGCTCATCTAGTCATCTCACGTCCTCCGCGAACTGCCTCTCCTAATACCCCCTAAACTATATTCTCTCAGACGTTTTTACCAAAATTGACAGCTGTCTGAAGGTATCCTATGAAGGTGACCAACCAAAACACATCAATTTCCCCTCCCTCGCCTTCGGAAAAAGCACAGCCGCCTAACTTTCCACCAAATACACCATCTGGTATTCTATCCATCATGGTGCAAGCACATGTCCCCCGCAATATCGTCATCTCCATGACTACTTAAATATGCTTTGGTGCTCTCTTTATTGTCCAACAACTGGATACATACATCATCACAGGTCTGTATTTGCCATTCAATTTTCTTTCTTTGATACTATTTTCTCTCTAATATTGACTTCTAGCCCTTCCTCATTGGACCCCCCCCCTCTCCCCACTGAAGTTCCATATTTCAAATTCTGGAGTTTTCTGTTCACTTCATCTTGTACACAATGACAATTTTATCTAAATTGAGACACAAACCACCTAGTTTTCACTACATAATTTGATTTATGATCAGATGATTAATGTACCATCTGGGCCCCAGGCCCACAACTTATAAGGGAAAAATATAATGTGAAATGCGCCTAAAAAAATGTCTTTCGTTGGATAACACAACTCCAAAACAAGTTTTCAGGATACCGAGATATATTCAAAACAACTCTTTACTAAACATTATTTTCTTCAGAGAAAACAGGACAATTATGCATAAAACTGTCCAATTTGATACTTTTAAGGATAAAAACTACCAATTTAAAGTATTGAAATTTAGTAAACTTACAGGAATAGAGATTGCTGGGAGTCCAAGAAGATTTGGGGCTAAGACAAACCGCATGAGATTACCTGCGATGAAAAATATGAACTAGTCTAGAGGAAAATACAAGCTATTAAATTGATAAATTGTACAAATGACTTGTATTTCTGCGTTTCTTATTTATTACAACAATAATCAAAAAACGTTCAGAGTGCTTTCAAGTATAAAAATTAAAAATGTAAGGAACATGGCAAGATTGCATAATATAATACATGCACTTGCGGTTGGATTACATCACACTGTCATTGTTAGAATTGTAGTTCAATGCATTATTTATTTAAAAGAAACAATCTTTCTATTCTGTGCCCATGGGCACACTCTAAACACTAAAATCTAGGCAGTAGGCACCTTTTATGAGCTGGCATATTTTTATTTGTGGGTATTTTTGTGCATACAGGGGGGTCCAACATTATTAATGATGCAAAGACCAATCACAAAATGCCACCTAATACTATATTGTGTGCCCATGGGCACATGGTAGAAAATTCGTTAAAGAAATAGTCAATGTTGACATTAGCAGAAATATTTTTACTTACTTGAAACTTGCAAATCTGTCTCCCCAAATTCAAGAGCGGCATGAGGTATCACAGGTGCTGTCATACTGACAAAAGAAAATTCATTTATGATTTTTAGTCGGTGCAGATCACATCAAAAAATTGGCAACAAAATTTAGAGGATATATGAAAGGTAAAGACAAAAATGGAAAATACAATAATTAAGTTAGAAGCTTGCAAAAAGAAATAAACGCGCTCTGATATTACATATTCTAATATGAGTGTGAAATGAGAAATACTGTGCCAAACAGCGTAACTGACATGCCTTGCACGTGTATTATATTAGTGCTCATATAATAATTTCAGCTTGTATTACCCAGTCGTTGGGGTCACTATGACATCAACCTTCTTGAAAATCTCCATGTGATAATACATCATCCTTCGCCTGCAGCATAATACGCACAGTAAATATATATATATATATATTTATATTCAAAGCTATAACATACATAAGAATTTAAAGTCTGAGCAACCATAGAAAGACTTCCAAATCGATAAAAACCTATAGAGTTCAGCATGCTTCTTAAGTATAAAACTATATATATGATTTAGAAAATCCCATATGGCTACATAGGAGGTACATAGAATCATTCCTTGTTGCAAAATGTAAGACAATACATTCTGCATTAATGACAAACTAGCAACATCATTTACCTCAGACGTTGGGCAGCAACATATTCCGAAGCAGTAAATGATCGAAAAAGCGCAAGATTAATGCGAGTGTCACGAGTAAATTTCACGGCATTCCTGTAAATAGGAGGACAGATTATTTTAAAGACTATGTAAGCAAATCCAATCCAATGATTTGAATCTTGTCTAGTAAATACCGTTGTTTATATAGACATAATAAACTAAACTTTGAACTTTGAAGATATTCTCAGATGCAAAAACTTACCCATCTTCATATTCAGGAGATAAAGCAGAAGCTGACTCGGAACCAAACGTGACAACATGAGCTATGCGCATATGGTTTAACTCTGGTATTACAATATCTACAGTCTTCAAACAGAAAGTTGTTACTCTTGTTAGAGGGTAAATACATTTTACCAATATGTTTTCTTTCCTACATATTTTTGGAAATAAATACATTAGGTCCACATTTTACCCATAAGCTCTACATGTGAATTGTAAGTGTTGTACAACATGCATATTTGGAGCTTAATATGTAACATATGGAGCTTACTATCAGTTTTCTATCCATGTATAATATAGATATATTGCCAACTAGCAACTGTATCTCTGCAGTATATTTAAAAGTTCAAATACTCTTAAAATTTAAATACAACATAAAAGTGTCTTATAGCATTTCGGATTTCAGATTACGGTTGTCCCACTTATTAAAGGTGGTTGTATTATTAAGTAGTATTTTACTATTAGGTATTAAGTTATTTTATCCCATAATGCACAATTTGCAATATAAAGTTATACATTGCTTCTAAACATCATATCAGTGATACGAACTTCTTTAAAAAAGAACTCAAAATTCAATCATTCAATTTAAAAATTACTAATATTTTTTAACACTATATGAGCATGCATAATGCAAAATTTATTTGGGTTACTTTTGATTTTTCAATATGTTTTTGTCACCTAGTTTTGGCGACACATCATCTGATGTTTAATCAATACTAATATCTCGTTTATTTCATTATGACATTTCATCCACCCATTTATTCTAATTTTTTCAGAAGTACCCATAATTTTCTATATAAGCTGTAGGCTCTGGTAGTAGTTCTTAAACAAACATGGATGCTTGTTAAATATTTTGGATAAAGCAGTAATATTCTTTAACAATAGCAATCAAGCACGAACTTAGTAATGCCCATGTAGAAATTTGTTCTTACCCGTAAAAAATAATTAACAGCACATAGACTTTTGCTAACTGAAGATCTTACAAATAAAATATGGGAGTATAAAATAGTGAATCATATATATACATACTTACTTCACATCCATGTGTCTTAGACAGCATATTAAGAGCGTCCTCACATTTTCCAGAAATTTCAGGTGAGAATACATCATTAAACCACTGTGATAGCCATAGATTTTTTGAGAAGTTACAAAAAAAATGAAATGACCAAGTTGTACATATTGTATTAAGAGCCAAAGAAGTAGGATCACCTCAGTGTATTTCCCTAATTTCAATGATCCTAATGCATTAGAAATCTCATTTGTTGATAACTGTGGTAAAGAAGGTACATACTGCAAAATAAAATAATGATATTATGCATGGATAAAGATGCAACCAAATTCTTAAATCAGAATTTAAGCCATTTAAGTATCCTCGACTAATTGAGCACATGTAAGAACCAATATAATGTCAACTAGATGCCCTGACTAGTTCGAGATCAGGAAGCTAATTAACAGTTTTAGAGTTAAGACTAAAGCTCATGATAAACTATTACAAAAATTTGAGTTCTCCTAATATTCAAAGAACCCAAATAATGACAGTCTCACTGTTTGGATAGAACGCTGTTATTACGAAGCTTTGAATATATAGATAACTGCTATATTATATCAGTATTATTATAAATGCAAAACCCAAATTGATCCAAATTCACTTTTCTCATATATTAATTGTCTTGCACATGGTTCAAACTCAGAGGCACTACCAATGAGAGCCTACAAAACAAACTCTCAGGACTGGGAGAGGTGGAGGTAGACACAACACTAACATAGTGAACTACTTGTTTTTCTGAAGGAATAGCAATTGTTATTAAGTAGTGAATTGATCGCCTTTGCTTTAAAAGATTCCTATCACTGGCCTTTCAATACTACTTAAACTAGTCATATTCAAATTAACTCTCATTTTGAGTCAGGCGTATGTGGCTTAATGTGATGCCATAACTTAAAATATACAGTTCTGTTAGCATAATTACCGGGTTCGAACAGATTTTATCAGGTGCAGATTCAGAGATTACTGAGTACCTGCAGAACCAAATCGGGAGTGGAGTCTATGTTGGCATTAAAAAATTAATTTTCCCAGATAAATATGGTTTAAGAATATCATTCTGCATAACAATATTTTTGAAATGAATGCTTACACTAACATAACATCCTCAACTGTTGATGCAATTGGGCCAATAATTTCCACAGTCCCTATATCACATGTAGCCCTGCATGAACATAAATTAAAGGGATATACAGAAATTGTTAACCCAGAATACAGGTATTGTTTAACAAAGTCATATTTTGGAGCTTACCCTTTCATGCTCGTTCTCTTATATGTTGATTTTAAGCCCACTACACCACAAAGAGAAGAAGGAATACGGACCGATCCTGTCTTTCCATACAAGTTATGTTTTGAAGTAGGGTCCACAGTCTCGAATTAAAATTAACAAAAAAACACATTTATATAGATAACTTTTGTACAACCTCCACCGTCAGTTCCCAATGCAGCTGGACAAATTCCCGAAGCTACAATTGCTGCAGGGCCGGAGGAAGATCCACCAGTGTACCTATCTAGATCGTGTGGGTTTCTTGCTGTTCTGTAACAGTAATAAGGTTTCTTCTTTTAATTTTTTTAACTGAAGTACCAAAATATACAATTAGAAACATAATGGTAAGGCAGCATTAACAGTACTTGGGTAATCTAAACAGGAGCTGATGGGACGCAAGTGATGTATTTATAATTATATACAATCAGTGTTCACAAATAAAGGTGGAAATGCTGAAAACTACAGTAGATGAACGCTAATCTATTCATCAGTCAGGGAAAATATGAGATCATACATATGTACATAGAATTCACTGTATCTCTCCCATATTGTAAACTTATAATATCAAGTAAACTTGCCCGTGATTGGAATTATTTCCAGTAGTACCACATCCCATTTCATGCATATTCGCCTTTCCAACAAAGATCACGCCACAATCACGTAACCTAGACACACAAACTGCATCTTTTTTTACAGATCTTACCTCATGGTACCATGCGGAACCACCTGTCAATCATTATTAATCAGCTATACATTTAAACATCATACTGACTGAATAATATAATGAAATACGTTGCCTTTTGATGGATAAGGAAGACAATCTATATCATCCTTAATAGCCATGAAGATCCCATCCAAGATTGACAATGGACTTCCTGCACAGCCCAAAACACATGAATAGGTTTAGATGTTTACTTACCCTTTAGCTAGATAAGTTACACTTCCTGCTATTACATGTAAAACCTCTGACATAAAAAAGAAGTGTAACCTCTATAACTATACAAACATAAGAAGTTTTTTTTGATAAATTATAAATATAAGAAGTTGGCAATACCTTTTTCAAACCTTTGTGTGGAAGCTTCTGCTTGCTTTCGTATATCCTCAGGGTCAAAAGATATTAACAATGGCGCTGGTGGCATTTTATGGCTGAACTCTTCAATAGCCAAGATGATTCTCTCTGCAACCTAATCAACGCCGGTTAAAATTCTTAAAACATTCAAACAAGGTCCAGGAGACTGTCCGAACTATTGGGAACTTACAATAGATGGGGTTGCAAGCCTTGACCTGTAGGCATGTGCATAATCACGAATTCTCCAGTAGCGGAATAGAGACATATCACTCGTCAAAGTACTAGTAGGATCATAGGGAGGAAGACACTTTAAGGCTGCTTCAACTCGGTCTTCAGATTTGACATCTTTGTCCAAAATAGTTATACTGACTTCTGGTTCTGATTAGAAATATAAGTCAAGTAAATATCTTGAATGAAGGAAATTATGATATATCACAATTTAACCTTACATTTTAAAGTAGAAGATTCACTTTCATTGTGGAAATCAATTTCTAATTTTTGTTTCAGTGAGGTCATCTCACATTTGATTTGTCATATTTATAATAACTAGTAACTTATACATAGTCAATTAATCTAAATGTATAAAGTAAAATGAATATACGTCATATATACAATCATGACGGGTTAACTGGCTTGAACAGGGCCAAAATGAGTCATTTAAATGGAACAAGTAACATCTTCGCATCTGTAACACGTACTTAAGCAAGGTATTCTGACAATTACTTCTACTTGTAGGCATAAAAAATATTAATTTGCTCTTATTTCATTATCTACTGAGTTTTCATTATTGATCTTTAAAATGCATCAGGCATCACATAAGTAACATTCTACTATGAATAGTGAAGCAACTGAAGTTCTATATTGATAATATACTGTAATATGATAAGATTAGGGTGTACATATTATAGGGTTTAACAAAGTTGACTAGAAATATAGCCTTGAACGCATGCTATGGACCCTCTTCCAATCTCGAAAAGTCAATATCTTTTCTGGGCCCCGAGTAAGATCAACCCAGACCCTAATATTTTTATCTGACACGTACAATGATTAATGAACATACAAACAGAAATCTCTAGTTTGCACTTCTCCGTCACTACTCACTAGGGAATTGGTCACACAAACAAGTTACATTACATATAAAACATGTATAAATTTTCCAGACTGAATAAATCGTATTTTCTTTGCATGAGCAAAATCCTAAAAGAGTTTAAGCTTTAGGTCCTTAACCTAAAATAATAATGATGAAAGGCACTTAATTAAGATTTGACTCGATTTTTTAAATTTGGGGAGAAAGTTTGACCTAGATAATTCCAGACACTAGAACTAGATGCATACATAGATGAGAGCTTGATAGTTTAATATGTGCTTACAGGAAGATAATGGTGAAGTCATCATTATCAGAAGTTCATAGAGATAATATAGTTACAATTCTTTTGCAATTTAAAGAACTCTCTACACATACAAAGATACATACATAGATGAATGAAGAGTAAAAAGTAGACCTTGAAACGGGTATTCAGGTTTAAACATAGGCGTCTCTGGTATCACAGTATTCCGCAGTACCTGTCAATTATAAACAACTTTTCTTACAAGTCCTATCCTATTTTACAACATCCAACTTCACATTGTGAAGTGGAAGTAAGAGAAAGGAGAATTTCAAGACCATGATTATCAAATTCTCAAACGGTCACTTATTGAAAAGAAATATTAATCCCTTAGTTGCATCCGTTAAAGTTCTGTGCTAAGTAAGTAAGTAAATGCCACACGCCATTGTATTCCCAAGATAGCACAAGTAAATAACTTGACCAACATTATATCTACTTGGTAGCACCACATGATCATACATTACGTAAATCCATAAAAACGTACTAATGCTACTAAAAACTTAAACATCCTAATCGCAGTAACAAATCACAATTGAATTGTAGTAATACGTAAATGCAATTGATAAACACACACAATGGATATATGTACCTCATTGATATGATTCTGCTTCTTCAAGTGATCAGTAATAAAAGGACCAAACACGGGAGCTTCGAGTAACTTAACAAACAACTTGAGCATAAAGCCAGTCAAATGTGGAGCTGCAACACACATATACACAAAATTTGAACCTAGAATCATAATATAAACTTTTATTTATACAAAATAACAAATAATAGTGAAGAAGTAAGTACATTTGATCTGTTGAAACTCGTATTTCTGATCCATGACATCAACTTCCTCAGCTGGTAATAAAAGTCGCTTCTTACCCATCTTTGCAATTGTATACCAAATATCAAACACCTTGTATGCACCTTTGTTTGTGTTTTTGCCTATCAATTAAGATGGTTGATTAAATCATTTATTTATATTTAAGGGAAAAGAAATGGTAAAATGCGCTGCAGTATAGTGCGTGATCAAAATTCAATAGAGTAGTTGGTACGTAGTTTGATTCGATGGCGTCTGATGTGAAATTGATTCAAGTTTATTGTTGGTTGGTTGCTGACTTTGACAACATGGGGCCCGCCGTTTTAAATTGAAAGATTATTTATTCGTATACCATCATTTATTTAATTTTTTTTACATTATACTCCTCAGTTAAAATCAAAAAATCAGGAGAGAAAAGAAGATAATATAAAAAATACTTTTATAATATTTCTTATTTTAGCCTAAATTCGTGTCATAGTTGTTTTAAATAATTTTTATTTTATTACTTTTTTAATATTATATTAAATATAGTTGTTAAAAGAATTAGTAATATATTATTTTTATATCGGCCAATAAATTATTTTTAATTTAAATTTTTTTAGCCCGATTCAACAGGATGATTATTTTGACAATGTTAGTGGTATCCATTACTCTGTTTCAACCCGAACACAGTCTATATCAATCCAAACACCGGTCCGGTTATATATAAAAATAAAATTGAGGGGTTTTATAATTTTTAATAATAATATTATATTAGATAATTATGTCAAAATAATAAATGAGTTAAGTGAGGTCAATCAAGTAATTTTAGCAAGTAACAACCAACTACAAAAATTTTAATATTTGTTCTATTATAATATATATATGTTTGTACTCGCGAGTTTTTTGAACAAAGAAGAGAATAAATTGTAAAAAGAATTTTTTTTTAAAAAAATTCACCCCTACGTTTCTTTACAAAAATTTGATGAGGAGGGAAGAACTTCTCGCGTACATTACTGTATATATTTTTTTAAAATCAATATTTTCAAAATTTTCTCTATTCACGAGAATTTTGTTTACAGGACAAGAAATAAATTAGAAAAATCTTAAAGAAATTTTTTTACTTATTGTTTTTTACTTTCTATTCTTTTCTGTTCATTTTTTAAATAAAAATTTAGGAAACATAGCCCTCTACGAGTCTCAAGGTAGTTTAGAGAATTTAAAATATTTATAGACCTTTATGTAAACTCTCTAATTCTTTAAACAATATGTTCTAAAAAAATTGTATAAAAAAAAAATCTCTTCAAATATCTGAAAAAATACTTAATCGTTTTACGATACAGAATTCTAATATGGCTCTACCTCATTGAGATGAATGTGAGATAAAAATGACGATGATAGAACAATTAATGAAGAAAAAGTATTACTAATTATGTAGGCACTAAGTACTCGAAAATATGTTATATATATAATGTAATTGAGTGACTTGACTTGTATACTTGTATAATTTGTTAGTACATAGTAAAACCATTCTGATTGAATTAGGCCGAAATGAGGAGTATGATCAAATACTTTAAAAGTATTTTGTAAACTTAATTGCACGAAGATGATCTCAGTTATAATTTTTTGAATAGGTAATAATGACGAGACATGAGAAATTATTAGAGGAACTATATGCTGATCTTCCTAAATTCCCAATTCTATAATCACTATTAACTCAGTATGCATGCATAGAAGGAGAATAGATATTACCGATATATTCTGTATAGTGGTAGGATTTGAAAACATCTTCATCTTCCTTCGGCCTCGGTCTCCACGCCATTTTGCTCCGATTGAAGTTCCAGTAACGGTTAGATTTAGGTTTTTTCTGAGCGGATTGGGGGGAATTGGGAAAGTAATTTTGGAGGGAAATAATATAATCGATGTGACAATAATACAGGGGTTATGTGTGTAAAAAATATGATTTTACCAATTTAGCCCTCTGTTTAATTTAAAGAATGAGAATTTGTAACGTCCATTAGATGCAACTGACAGAATGCAATCGCGTGTTAAAAAATTTAAAAGAGAGTCATGCGGGTGCCTATTATTAAAACACAACCAGTTTTGTGTAAAAAAATTATAACCGAGGCTATATTCGTGCAATTGAGTCTATTTTGTATAGATTGTATATTAGATAAACGTACTTGAATATGCCAGCATGGTAGTTTTTTATCTCTATCAATATTGACAGTATCTTTTATTTTTATTACAAATCATTTTAGCAGGAAATAATTGGGATCTAGGTATCATTTCAATACATTATTTCAAAATCAATATTTTAAAAAAACACCATTAATTTGTTTTTGAATAGGTAGTAATGACGAGACAAGAGAAATCATTGGAGGAACTATATGCTGATCTTGTTATCGACGAAGAGGATGAATGAGGAATAATTGTGGCGAGTGAGGAGGTAGTACAACAAAAACAAACGCATGTCCTCATCGGTAAGTTTTTCACATAAAAGAATATAATTTTTTTGCATGCAGAATGTAATGGCTATGTTGTGGAGGCCAAAAGAGGGAATGGAGGTCCATCTACAGCAATAGTCCCTCGAACTCGGAAAGATTATATTGGTGGTATCAGATTTTGGTTTGTATTCTTTTATAAAATGGATATGCAGAAAATAGTTGATGGGGGCCTTGGTCGTTTGAGCAAGTTACGCTAATTTTACAGCAGTTGGGAGTTGGCGATGATCTAAATACGATTCACTTGCAGGATGTGGAGATGGGTTAAAGTGTATGACATTCCAAGAGGTAAAAATAGATGCTAACGCACTGAATGGAGTTTGGAAATCATTTATTCGTATTAGGGTGACTTTAAATGTGTTGAAGCCTTTGAAAAGAAGATTAAAAATTAAGAGAGAAGGAGATGGCTGGAGTTGAGTTAATTTTAAATATGAAAGATTGGGTACATTTTGCTTTGTTTGTGGTATCTTAGGTCATTCTTAACGTGATTGCAATATTGTCTATGCAAATCCGGACAAAGTTGTTGGACGTGCTTATGGGGTATGGTTGAGAGCTCCGGCAAAGAATGCTGCAAAATTAAGTATTTGTGCGAGATGGTTAAAAAATACAGGTGGGGAGAGTAACATGTAGACGCACATATGTAGTAACGAGTCGACATCGACGGTGGCTCAGGGCGGCAATCGAGAAGCAGCAAGATTCATGGAGGTAGATGGAGTGGTTAGAAAAAATTGCGGAAATAAGGGGTATTGCAGTTAAGGATGAGAATTCAGGTCATCAAATAGGCAAATACAGGTGGCAAACATTATAATTGAAGACATAAGAGATGATAATATGAAAAGAGAGAGTGTTGTGTGTGATCCAAAAAGAAAGAGACTGGAAAATAAGGTGGAGGAAAATCAGGAGGAATATCAAAAAAGACTAAATGTTGAAATTTGAAAACACGAGAAGTTAAACTTTCAAATGGCGGGTCCTGCAGCCCAGGCCCGCCTATGATTATGAGTTGAATTGCGTGGAACTGTCATGAGCTGGCCAACCCACATACAGTTAGATTGTTAAAAGAAATGAATAATTTATATAGGCCCAACATTATTTTTCTAAGTGAAATAATGTGTAAAAAAATAAATTAGTGGAGAAAATAAAAAATAAACTAGAGTTTGTAGGTCATTTTGCTGTAGAAGCTCATGAGCATGGAGGTGGGTTGGAATTACTCTGGAGAAATGAAGAAATATGGTAGTAACTAATAGCAGTCAAATTACATTGATTTCGAAGTCAACCATAAGCAACTGGGTAGATGGATGTACACGTGGTATTATGGTTATCCAGAACGAGGAAGGAGGGCTGAAGCTTGTAATATGCTAGGACAACTAGCGACAAGTTATGTGCCGCCATGGTGTATTATTGGTGACTTCAACGATCTAATGACATCGGATGAAAAAGAGGGAGGGCAGAGTCATCCTCGCACTTTGCTAAATGGTTTTTCGGAAGCTATTAGTGACTGTGATATAGTGGAGTTGGGGTATGAGGGAGATAAATTTACTTTGTCTTCAAGATCCGGGACCTTCAAGGCTTCATTTGTGAAACGATCCAGGTAGTCTCTTAGGGACTCCTTTGCTCCTTGCACAATGCCCATGAGAGAGGCTGAACGTTTCTCATGCACTCTGCCACTAATGAATTGCTTGATGAAATCTTGACTCAAATCCTTGAAGGATCCAATCGAGTTTGGGGGTAGACGGCTGTACCACCTTTGTGCCATACCTGACAGGGTTTGAGGAAAGGCCTGACACTTGATAGCGTCATTCAAGGGCTGTAGCAACATGGCTTTAGAGAACATCCTGACATGGTTAGCTGGGTCACCAGTACCATCATACGCTTTCACGGTGGCATCTTAAACTTCTTTGAGATGTGGGTATTCATTATCTCTTTAGTGAACGGTGATTTTGGATCGTCAGGATCTCCTAGGGGCATCAAATCACTTGGATCGGCCCTTGGGGCTGCAACACTTCTTGGTGTTGGACCTTCCAGGTCTATGATAGGTGGGAAATCCCTTTGCCTCGCTGCAGGTGGAGGTCTTGGGGTCAAGTGAATCTCCAGGCGATACTTCAGCCTTTGGATCTTGTTGGTAGCCGCTAGGCATTGACTCCTTATCAGGGCGCCTCCTTCTTGGAGCGATTTCATCATCCGATGATTCAGAGTCTCTAGCAGAGTAAGGTCCAGAGAATTCTCAGTTCTCAGGAATAGGAACCAAACCACGGATGTATTGAGGCATCCTCCCTTGTCCTTCACATCGATTAGAGTATCCACTTCCTCCAACCACCTCGGGGTATAGAGGCATCCTGTAAGGTGGATTGGTGGTCCCTTGGATTATGACCGTTGAGTATTCATACCCAACGGGTTGAGGGTTTATAATTTTTGAAATTGGGGATTCGTCCCTAGAAGAGCCGTGAGATTTGTCCCTGACTGCGGATCTTGGATCGGAGGATTCGTCCCTTGAGGTTGAGCCACAGATTCCCCTACGGGGGTTCCTCCACTTTGAGTGGTGACATATTTCGAGTGTGGGGGTATCTCCACTATCGATGAGATCGTCTGTGATGGGATGGGATCGCCGGTTTCACCATTATTTTTGCTCCGTGTAAGTACCATGGTTGTTGTCTTCCCACAGACGGCGCCAAATGTTATGGAATAAAAACTAGGATTGTGATTGCAATCAATGCTAAGATTTTTTAGTTTCGAGTTTTAATGGTTGTTCTCGTGGCGAGTACTAGCTGTCCTCATAAGATGCCTACGTATCTCTGTGTTGTAGAGAATCAAGTCAAAAATGTAGTTCTAGGTTGAGGGGTAGAGACCTTTATATTGATGTTGAGTCTATGGTTAGACTAGGGTAGGGAGACTTAGTGGACATGTCTCCTACTTAGTTGGTAAGTAGGACTCTCCTAGACGGTGGATTCTGAATCCTTCCTAGGAGAGTTCGTTTCCATGTTGTATTCGATGTAAATGTCTTTATAGATCTCATTCTCAGTCCCGCTCGGTGGGCTTATCACGTAACTGATTTCGGGCCGTGGGCTACACGACCCACTTTGGATCATGATCGTCATAGTCTACTTGAATTATTAAAACTCATATTGGACCGTGATCGTGACGACCCACTTTGGGCCGCGGCATCACGGGCTTAACTAGTCAATTTCTGGACACAATTAATTCAACATTAACTATGTCTTTACAGATCACATTTCATCCACATGATACCCCTCTTTCCCTCTCAAGTTACTCGATATCAATACTTCGTACTTTTAGTATCATATACTTTTACTATAAATTTTAAAATCTAAATTACAACTCGAATCATCTTGTGGATCTCACTATCATTTAATATATATAGTACATGATGTCAATGACATATTCAAAGTTGTGCCTGAGGGTGTTCCAGTTGTTCGACGGAACAGGGACCTCATTTTTTTATGTAGATGTATATAAGCATGTAAAGTCAAAATGAAAAATAAAAAATTAGCAACGAATCTACAAATTTGTTTTACGGTTAAAAACTTGTAAATAAAAAAAAGAGTGAAAAATATTATTTACTTAAATAATTTTTTGATTGTTATCTTAAAAAAGTTACTAAAATTTGGAGACACTAATATAAAAACATAATAGTAGAAATAGATATTTGTTTTGAAAATTGTAGCCAACCCCTTTTTAGTGCATATGCAGCAAACTCCAAGTTTAAATACTAACTTCAACTAGCTCTATAGCCCGTGCAATGCACGTGCATACTCTAGATTGTGCTAATTGGAACTGTTTTCGCCGTAATTGTTGACGATATATTTATGTTGTTACCTAATGAATAAATAATTTATTTGTTTATGCATATGAGCATGAGTGATTTAGGTATGTTTGCAATGATGAATTTGCAGGAAGTAATAAATTATGTTAGTAAATATTTTTTCCCATTTCATAATTAAATGATATTTGTAATATGTTAATGCTATGTATATCAATCACTTTAAATATAAAATAAATATTAATTTATTTTTTAATTATTTAAAGTGTTTATTTGTTACAAATGTGATTAATGAGTCATACTACATATGTAATTGACGTTAGTGTTGTAAGTTTACTCACTGAATGACATATGATAGTCTCCGTCCTAATAACTTTATATTTTAAGATGTTTCAACAGATTGTTAACATTTACTAAAATAGCAAATTATTCTTATAATGGCTCCAAAACCTGCTTTCTTAATTTTTCTTCAACATAATTATTTTTTTCAATTTCTGTGTCTATCAACGATATTAACAACCTATGTGACAGTGTGAATATATTATATATATCATAGAATGATTAATACTGAAGTATAATTCCTATATATCTGTATAAATAGTTTATTCTATTTTTTATTTCATTGAATTTGATATAATATTTCGTCTTTCATGAAGAGGTTAGATTGATGAGAAATAAAAATATACGAGTATGTATATGTGTGTATGTCTCTGTACTGATATATATATATATATATATATTGTATGTATGCACATATTAATTATACAATAATTGATAATTTTTAATAAATAAATAATGATGAGGTGAATTAAATATTATATAGATATTAACGTAGGGGTATAATTGTCAAGTGAATTAATTTGTTCAACAAACTCCCCTAATGATGTTAACAACCTATGTGACGGTGAGCATATATGATATATATCACATAATTATTAATAGTGAAGTATAAACCGTACATATGTGTATAAATAGTTTATTTTATTTTTTTCATATAATTTAATATAATATTTGGCCATTTCATTGTGTTGGAGTACGATGTTAAATTGATGACAAATAAGAATATGAGTATGTATCTATGTGTATGTATGTGTGTATACATGTATATATATGTATATATGTATATATATATATATTGATTTATATATATGTGTGTGTGTTGTATGTATGTATGCATTTACGTATGTATTAATGTATGTATGTATGCAAATATTAATAGTACAACAATTAATGAATTTTAATATATTATTATATATTAATTATGAGCAATGATATATATATTAATATAGTTTTTAATGATGCGTCAATTAATATATATTGATTATGAGCAATAAGTATTATATAGATATTAATAGTCAACTAACAAATATTAATTGTGAGAATAAATATGAAATAAATATTAAATAGGAGCATAATCATTATATGAATTAAATTGCTCATCAAACCCTCTGTTGTTGTATTATATATATATAATAACTAGCATAATAACCCGTGCGAGACACAGATTATTTTCTAGAGTTTTTTTATGAATGCAATTATCATGTTTTTAGTTATATTCTTATTTGTAAATGTTGTATAACATCTAACGTATTTATCTGTGTATCATTTTCATACAAGACATTACTAAATTACACAACGTTTCCAATATAGCTTATTAAGAAAAATATATGTATTCTTGTTTATTTTGTATAATTGTATTTAATGAATGAATATAAACAGGGTAGTCTGTGTACGTTTAAAATGAAACAAATAAATTTAATATGTAGAATGTCGTTGGTATGTTTACAAAGAAAAAGTTAAAAACTAACATATATGTTGAATACAGGGTTGACCATAAATTTTGAATTTCATTTAAATAAACTATATAACTGGTCTATATTATTACTGAGTTCTCTACTAACTTACAGTTAACTTACTCAATTTAAAAAGATAAAAAATGAATAACTGAATTCAGAATTACTTGCAATCATAATATAAAATAATATAAAATTTAAACTACTGTTAATATAAAAGTCGATTTTAATGAAAAATATTAGTTTTTGAAATTTAACGTATGTATGTTTGGAAAAATATTAGTTTTTTTACACTACTCTTAACAAAATAAGATTAAGTTATATGTGTCTATATCAGCATGTGAATTATCGTATGTTACATTTCTTAGAAAATTACGATGGTTTCAATTATTTATATGCTAAATATCTAATTTATGTACATGTATAATCATTATTAATATCTAGTGAGGCAATTGATTACTTAAATAACATTTATTTATAATTATTCAAAAATTAAAATTATGTAATAAATAAATTGCAATAATTTATATATGGTATTCACATTATCACTGAAAAACAATCCATATATGTTTTGTATGCGGCCGAGTATCAATCATGTAACATAAAAATAAATTATATATTGTAAGACTTATTATTGATGTTCATGATTTTTTTCAAGAATTTGAAGAAAAATTGTAATTATATTGTTATTTAAACTATTTTTAAGTTTCTTTCATTACAACTCTAATATTTCTTCATATAATAATTTGATAATATTGTATACTATTTTCCTAAAATTAAATATTTTTCAATTCGATAAAGTTTTATAAATATTAGTTGAACTGGTAATTAATTTCTTCAAATTATTGAACAATATATTTTTTTTAAATAGTATAAAATGTTTTGAATCAAATACTACAATATAGTATAGATATAACTTTTATTTGAATAATTCAAAATATTAAAATAATTCAAAATATTTGTACAATATTATCTTGATGAATAAATATGGTTTATCTAAAAGAATTCTTTTTAAAATGCTAGTTTTTTTAAACTGAAAAATAAAAAATAAATCGATTTAATATATCATCATAGTTTTAACAACTCTCGTGAGATCTCATATCAAATTTCAAATATTTTTAAAATCGGGACAAGTCCCAAAACACTATGGCGCTATCAGTGAAGTTAGTAATTTTAATACAAATAATCAATTGACTTGATCCTATAAATACCTCAAACAAATTAATTTGTATTAATATAAGATATCAAAAAAATTCACATTATTGGTAAGATATTCTCGTCGAACTTGTAATTTAAATTTACTAAACGTAGAATCTGACAATGTTTTTCGGCTAGTCATGTAGTCAAATTTCGAGTATTTTTTGAACAATGGGCCAAATTCTGATTTCAAATTCAAAATAAACTAAAATTCATTGACTCGTTATAATTTGAACTTATCTAAATATTTAATACCATTCTAGATTATTCATACATAGGCGATTCTATTTTCAATATTTTCATTAAAAAATATATGTATATACATTTTAATTACTTTTTATAATAAAAAATTGTTAAAAATATATGAGATATATTTTCAAACTAAAAAATAATAATAATAAAATAATAATCCATTTATTTATTATGCCTAACTTTATATATGGAATTCAGTTCTTTAGAATTAATTGTACAAATATTCAAGTAACTATCATATTTTTGCGGAATTCAAATAGCTATCTTTAATGTTAAATAAAATATTCCTTTAGCACAGTTACATATTATGTGTATGATAAAAAGTATATGTGACAATATGGTGTGGTGGTACGAGGTTGTATAGAAGAATGAAGCTGAGTTCGATTCCCACAAAACTCAACTTTTATATAAATATTAAAAACAGGGGTAGTTTAGTCTTTTCAATGAGACTTTTTAATCTCAAAATATTATCCCCTTGTTGTGCTATTATATATAGAAGAGATATATGTCTATAAATGTTTGCAAAAAATATTTACAAGTTTCATTTTAAATTTTCAAAAATAATATATTTATATTTTATTATCTATGTCAAAACATGAATATAACCATGTCACCTAATATTTGCATCAACATTTTCCCAAATGCAAATAAGGTATTGCATACTTAGGTCCCGTTTGAGATTTCTTAAAAACTATAACTTATAACTTAAAGTTGAAAAGTACTATATAAGTAATATGAAAATTATAACCTATAAGTTATTTAGGTGTTTGGATAATTTTACTTGTAAGTTGTAAATTATTACTTATAAGTGGCATTTGGATAATTTTACTTGATATGCTTGGTAAATGATAACTTATAAATTATTATTTTTTTTCTATATAACGTCAAATTCTTATGAAATAATTTAATACATGGGTATAAAATTCAAAAGACAAAATTATAACAAAAATATTAAAATATAAATTACTAAAAACAAAAAATTATAGTAATATATATAATATATATATATATATAAATATTGTATGTTGTTATGGGTAAAAACTTAGGGTGTAATTATTGCTAGGGTTCGTGAGCTTCGAGGCTCGATTTGACTACTCTCTTGTCTCGTGACTCAATCCGCCTTCACAAGATGCTTACGTGCCTTGCTGTTTGCCAATAATCAAGTCAAAAAACGCAGTTCTGATTTGTGGGGTGAGACCCCTTATATAGGCATGGAATTTCTTGGAATTAGGCTAGGGTTAGGAGACTTGGTGGACCAGTCTCAAATTTAGAGTGGACTTTGGAGTGTTATAATGCAGGAAATTGATTCCTTATCCTATGAGATTTCTTGGAGGCCAGTCTTCAAGGAATTGTGTCCTTATTTGGACTTTACTTATCAGCTAATTTTTCCCATATTAATTAATTACGAAATTAATTAATATTCAGGGTTTTGGGCCCTTTATAATGGGCTTTATTGTCGGCCCAACCCGGACATAATTAATGTGATATTAATTGTGCAACCGGGGTTTATTTTTCTCCCTATCATTTGCCCCCAACTTCCGGGAAATCGTAAAAGATTTCGCGAAAGTTAAGTTCATTTAATCCCTTACAGGATATCATTTTCTGCGTAAAGTGTGGAGCGACCTATACATTTACAATGATTTGCCTTATACATGGCTTCAGGATATTTTTTGGAACTTCCCTATTATTTTTCTTATCTTATTCCTACTTTTTAGGAATTTTCTGGCATTTTTTCTTAATTTCCAAGAATTTTCCTTAATATTCTGGAATTTTCCCTTAATTTCTGGAAAATACTTAATTTTTCTAAAATTTTCTTGAATTTTTCCGGAATTTATTTTAGAAACTCTTATTTTTCTGAATTTCCCAGAATTTTTCCATCTTTCTTTCTCTTTTTTTTATATCATTTCGACCAGGAATCCATTCGACCAGGATCCTGGTTGAATTATGGTCCCATAGTGTCTGGTCGAAGCTGTTTTCGGTCAAGATGATTTGATCAGGATCCTGACTGAATTCCGTCAGGACCTCGAGTTGACCATGTGCTTCTCACCGAATTAAGCCCCTATATTTTGTGAGCGTGAATAATTCCGGTCAGGGTGATTCGATCAGAATTCCTGATCGAAATTCGGTTAAGACGATTGGATCAGAATTCCTGATCGACATGCGGTCATGATTTAATACAAAATTATATTCTGACCGAATTAAGGTCCAATAATTTCTCCTCGTTGAATTTTTCGATCAGGATCATTCGATCAGAATTCCTGACCGAAATTAGGTCAGGATTTTGATTCTTGACCCAATTTTAGGTCGGGACTTTTGATTTGATTTTTTATTTTGATTTTTTTTATTATCCTTAATCAAGCTAGGCTTTTTGTATATGGGCTTGGTGCTGGGCCTTTCTTTCTGGTCTTTTTTACATGGCCTTTTATCCAAAACTATCCAGAATATTCTGAAGTATTCTTAGATAATAATTTCGTAATTATTTTCTATTTATTTTTTACTTCCTAAGAGTGTTTTGGAATCTTCTGGAACTCGACCCAAGCCTTTGGGCTTGTTTTTTTACCGGTTGTAACCGGTTAATATCCCCTTTTTACCGGCCCATTAACCGGTTAGGGGGGCAATATAATGGGGGAGAGTGAAGTGAAATTTCACAACTCACTTTCTCATTTCTTACTTTAAAAACTCTCCTCCCCTCTCTCAACCTCTAATATTTTTACGGTAGAGCAAGTCATTTCCGACCTCCTTCCTCTTCCTACATTCAGCCTCAAGCTTCGACTCAGCCTTCATTAAATGGAAGATAAGAGCTCAAAAAGGGCAGCGAAGATTGCTTCAGCTTCCAAGCGAGGTAACAACATTGAAATTTTTTCTTCTTATATGTTGTTGATAGATATGATTAACACTAGGGGTGACGAATACACGTCTAATTCTCATTTAGATTACTTTGATTATTGCAACAAATGGTATAAGGCATATGCTATTAACAAACTTAACATGACTTATAACGTTCGCCCCCCCTTAGGATAGTTCCTGCTGAAGGTGGTGATCGCACATGCCACTGGAAGCCCGTCACTTTATTTGTTTATTCTAATGCCCTTACCGCGGGACAACGACCCAAGTCTCCAAAAATTTTCAACAGTGCTTCAATCCCTGATAATAACCAGCACTAGAGGGATAGTTTTGTTGGGTTCATATGGGAGAATGGTGACTGGGGCACACTCTTTTGATTCTCCTTCGGGAAGGTCATTGATGGAAGCCCTAAAACCATCCACCTATCTGCTAAGGAAACTATCATATATAATGAGCTTCTAAAGAATAATGGCCAGACTCCCAGCTGGACTTTGTTTGAGGAATTCTCTTTAATTCAAGTGGGATTCCCCAGTCTCTGCGCATGGTACTTCTTTTTTTCCCTTCCCATATTTTCTTCTTTTTTATACACTATTGACACCACTTATCTTTGTTTATTGTTTTTCTTTTCAGTGGCTAAGGAGATCAATAGCGAGAACTTGCATGTAGTCGAGGAAACAGCAAGGATGAAAAAGGCCCGTCTTGTAGGGTTGGATCCCTGGGGTAAGGCTACGGAGCCTAGCTTCTTGAAGAAACATAAAAAGCCTATGGTTGAGGCCTCTTCTGCGGGCATTGAAGCCCCAGTCGTTCCTACTCCCACACCTACAGGTTCATTTCATCCTCTCTGGGGTTTTCGCCGTGGAGATACCGTAGTTGGTTCCACGAAGCACGCTTGGGACTGGTCCTACCATTCCATCATCCCCAAGGACTTTACCGACGTGGTGGCAGGCCCAGACTTGGAGCGGGTGAAGCTTATGGGTGCTCAGTCTATTGCCTAGGTATATATTTTCTTATCTTAACTTCTTTTATTCCTATGGCTATGTTATTCCTTTGCCTTACATCTTTTTATTTCTCTTTTTCCTTTCAGGCCAACGCCTACTTTCAGGCGTCTATCAGACAAGCCGAATCCTGGAAGAGAGCTTTGGACAAGACAGATAACACCCTCAGGAGGCAATAGAGGAAATATCTTGCGCTGGAGAGGAAGATGAGGCGCAAGGAGGAGGAGCTAGGGGAGGCTAATGCTGAGTTAGTTATTCTGAAGGCTGAGAAGGAAAGAACCATCGACTCTTACTTGGATATGGAGGAGTTTTCTCAGTCTATGAGGGTTAGGGAAAACACGGTGTTCCCTAATTTTTTCAGGACTGGCTGGGACATGACCCTCGGGACTGTGAACGAGGCTTGTCCCGATATTAACCCGGCAGACAATGTATACCCCGATAATGAGACCTTACTACAGAGGTTCTATACCCGTGTAGTTATCTCGGATGGTATCCCTCAGGATCAGCTCCTTCCCCCTCCAGAGTAGTCTTCCAGACCTGCTGCGGAGGATGTCAACTCTTCTTCGGGTGGACTGCCACTGCCGTGACATCCAGTGAGAGCGGGAGTGATGAAGATATGGATGATGTGGATTCTGCTGCCCCCTAGAGGCTTGTTGGCCCTGCGCGGTTTATCTATTTGTATTTATTAATCCTTATTTATGTCGAGGACCTTCGTAACTATTTTACTTATCGAACATTGTCTTTTTTATTCGAATTCATGTACTTAGTTTATTTACTATAACCTTGTGTGTTGTAGGAACTTAATATCATATATCAGAAACTTTATAAATTCCGTAAACTCTTGGGATTCATCCCTTACATAAGTCTTGGTAAAACTAAAACTTGAAATAATAGTCTTATAGAACATAATTCTAAGCAAGCAAAGCTTCAAGGTGCTTTTTCAACCTATTTGCCACTTTGACAAGTGAACATCTTTTCCATCAGACTTATACAAAATAGACTTTCAGGTTTTGAGTGTGCCAAGTCCTTGGGACTTCAAAATTGTCCATAATTTCCAGCTTGTAGGATCCTCTTCCTTGAACACTCTTGATCGTGTATGGTCCTTCCCAATTTGGGACGAGTTTTCCCTTCTGCCCTACACCAGAAGCTTCCACCTTCCTTATAACCAAGTCACCTTGTTTGAAGAACCTCTCTTTCACCCTTAAGTTATAGTAGAAAAAAGCTTTTTTCTGATGTTCTACTATCTTTGCATGCGCCTTATCTCATACTTCATCAATCAAATCCAGGGATAGCCTTTGCCCTTCCTCATATTCTTCAGCATTGTATGCTTGGATTCTGGGAGACGAGTGTGATATTTCCACGGGAACGACTGCCTCTTCCCCATATACTAACATGAAGGGAGTTTCTCTGGTAGTGACTCTACAAGTAGTCCCGAAAGCCCAAAGTATTGGAAGTATTTCATCCACCCAATTATTTATGGATTTTTCAACCCTCTTCTTTAGTCCATCTAGAATAAGTGATTCGCCAATTCCGCTTTCCCATTGGCTGGTGGATGAGCCACGGAGGTAAACCTCAACTCAATCTCGTTTTCCTTACAGTAATTTTTGAACTCTTCATTATTGAATTGTGTTCCATTATTAGTGACTAGAATACGAGGGATTCCGTATCAGCACATGATGTTTTCCCACATGAATTGTGCAACTTGCTTGGTTATGATCTTAACTAAATGTTTAACTTCAATCCACTTAATAAAATAGTCTATAGCCACAATCAGAAACTTCCTTTGTGCTGTGGCCATGGGAAAAGGCCCAAATATATCCATTCCCCACATAGCAAAGAGAATCGGAGAATTGATGGAAGTTAACATCTCGGGGGGCTCTCGAACAACCGATGCATATTTCTGACAACGGTCACACTTCTTCACATATTCTTTGGCATCAACCATCATTTCTGGCCAATAAAAGCCTAAACGGATTATCTTGTGTTCCAGAGCCCTGCCCCCCTAAGTGTTGCGCATAAATACCTTCGTGTACTTTTTCGAGAGCCAAACGCGCCTCATCAGGCCTGAGACATCTTAAGTAAGGAACCACATAAGATCTTTTGTACAAAATTCCATCGATCAAGGAATATCTCAGTGCTCGCACGACCAACTTTCGTGCCTCGGTCACATCATTCGGGAGCCAACCACTTTGGATATGGGTCTTGATGGGATCTATCCATGACATCCCCATCCCTATAGGGGCTACAAGCTTAACATCAATGCTTCCTGTTTTCAAAATATGGAAGTATATAGTCCCTGAACTTTTCTCTATCTCTGATGAGGCAAACTTAGGTAGTGCATCTGCCTTAGCATTCTCCTCTCTTGGAATCTGCACAACATGACACTTATCGAACTGGGTCATCACATCCCTCACTAGACGTGCGTACCTTGCCATGGTTCCGTCCCTTGCTTCAAACTCTCCCTTGACCTGGGATACTACCGGATTTGAGTCCCCAAAAACTTTCAAGTTCTTAACTCTCAATGTCCCTGCTAGGACAAGGCCAACTATTAGAGCTTCATACTCAGCTTCATTATTTGTGGTTAGAAAGCCTAACTTCATAGCATATTCAATCAAGAATCCGTATGGGCTTTGTAAAACTAGCCTTGCCCCACTTGAATTTATTTTTGATGCTCCATCAAAATAGAGAACCCAGAATTCCTTGTCCTTATCTGTCTTCCTTCATTATCCTCCACACCATGAGGTTCAGTATCTTCCTGCCCCCCCGACTTCTTGGGTGGGGATGGTACATTCAACCACGAAGTCAGCCAATGCATGGGCTTTTATCGCCGTTCGAGGCTTATACTTTATGTCGAATTCTCCCTGCTCAATGGCCCATTTAATCAACCTTCCACTTGCTTTAGGACTGTGAATGATGTTTTTTAAGGGCTGATTCGTTAGTACCTCAATCTTATGAGCTTGGAAGTAAGGACACAACTTCCTTGAGGCCATCACCAGGGCTAAAGCAAACTTTTCAATAGTTGAATAATTCAACTCAGCTCCGTGCAGAATCTTACTGACATAATATATGGGTTTTTGGACTTTAAGTCCCTCCTTAACCAATATGGCGCTCAAGGCATTTTATGAAATGACCAAATATAAGTACAGAGTTTCATCCAGGACTGTTTTGGCCAACAACGGGGCTTGAACCATGTATTTCTTCAATCCTTCAAACGCTTCTTGACTTTCCTCGGTCCATATGAAATCTTTTACTTTCTTCAAAGATTTGAAGAATGGAAATCACTTGTCTCCGGATTTAGAGATAAATCATCTCAAGGCAGTAACTCTTCTAGTGAGTTTTTGAACATCTTTAATAGACCGCGGCAGTTCCATGTCCAAAATGGCCTTTATCTTGTCAGGATTTGCTTCAATTCCCCTCTTGGAGACCATCAATCCCAAAAAAATTCCAGATCCCACTCCGAAAGCACACTTTGCAGGATTTAACATCATCTTGTGATATCTCAGAACCTCAAAAGCTTCCTTCAAGTGGGTTATATGATTAGTCTTCACAAGACTCTTGACTAACATGTCATCTACATACACTTCCATAGTTTTGCTAATAAGATCTTTAAAAATTTTATTTACCAACCTTTGATAGGTAGTTCCTGCATTCTCGAGACCAAACGCCATAACAAGATAACAAAAAACACCAAAGTCAGTGATGAATGATACCTTTGGGATGTCAGCCTTATGCATCTTGATCTGATTGTATCCACTGAATCCATCCATAAAGCTCAGCATTCATGACCAGCAGTCACATCTATCAATGTATCTATACTTGGCAATGGGAAACAATCCTTCGGGCATGCAACATTCAAATCAGTGAAATCCACACACATTCTCCATTTTCCATTAGCCTTCTTTACCATTACAGGATTTGCTAACCATTCCTGAAATCATATTTCTTTAATGAAACCAGCTTCTAGGAGCTTCTCCACTTCTTGATTGATGGCTTCCTACTTTTCAGGGGCAAAACTCATTTTCTTTTGCTTCATGATCTTTCGATTGGGATCCACGTTTAACTTGTGAGTGATCGGTTCCGGGTCTATACTAGGCATATCAGCTGCAGACCATGCAAACACATCACTATTCTCTTGCAAGAACCTCACTAACTTTTCTTTAAGGGGCTCCTCTAATGACGCTCCAATGAAGGTCACCTTCTCGGGGTCCCCAGGAGCCAACGGGACCAGAATCAGGTCTTCTGCTGGCTTTCCTCGTTTCTCATCATTCTCGCGAATATCCAGATCTTCAATAGGCAAAACCTCCCCCCTGCTCTATCTACCCTCAACGAGGCTACATAACAGCTTCTGACCATCTTTTGATCTCCCTTTTCTTCTCCTATTCCATCTCTGGTTGGAAACCTAAGCACATAATGGTATGATGAAGGGACTTCCTTAAAGGCATGTATTCCTGTACTTCCCATGATCGCATTATATGTTGATCCAACTTTCACTACTACAAAGTTCATCATTTGTGTGACTTGTCTTGGCTCCTGCCCCATTGTCAGGGGAAGCTTAATTATTCCTTCCACGGGACACTTGTAACGGTCTAAATTTCCAGACTATTAATTCTAAATTGAAACTAATACAAAGTACACTTTTAATCCAAAAGTCTATTACAAAGATTACGATACGAAAGAGCAGCTAAAAACGAAAGTCTAAAATTCAATCTACTCCAAACGTAAGTCCTCGAACCCCAATGCTATCCAACTCGAATCTTAGGCCGAACCAAAAATATTAAAAGGGTCAAGCTACAAAGCTCAACAAGTACAAATTGACTAACCATTTAATCAAAAATCAATGGGTGTTTTAATAAAATGATTTTTCTCAAAACAATAATAAATTTGTAAAATATATTCTAAAATAAATCCAACCCAAAGTTTTATATTTTACAATTCATAATTTTAAACAAAACATAGCAGATTTTATAACAGATCAGAACAGAATAAAACAGAATGAAATGATAATTTTTATAAATACCACAGTCTTGATCTACGACCACACTTTGCCAGTAGCCGACAACTAATTCTTATTTACCACACTTTACAAGTGGTCGACATCTAAAGTTTAATAATTATGTGCCCTCACTAGGTATCTAAAGTTGCAAACTTGTGCGCCTACTAAGCGTATCTAAAACTAGTTCCGGAACTATAGCGTAAATTATAAACGGGTTCGAAAACGTAGAGACTGGGTTTCAAAAGATCCCCGTATCTTATTTCTTATACAGTTCGAAACAGAATTCTTATATCTTATACGAAATTCAAAAATCAGAGTATCAAAACTTTTCCAAAAATAAAAATTAAGTAAAAAAATACTTATCTCAAAGTCTTACTAGATCTGAATATAGCATTTTTGACCCTATAAACGACGTTATCTTGAAAACATAAAATACGAAAGTTGTAGAGAAAGAAAAGACCTTTCCGAAAAGTCCAGAATTAAGGAATTCTGACTTACGATGAATTTTCTACGATTTTAGAAGATTGCTGATTTTTGGTGAGAAGAGCCCTACGAATTTTATGAATAAAAATAAGGAAGACGAATATGGTGTATTTATAACGATACAAAACCCTATATCTTAACCTACAAATTGTCCATATTATAATCTGATCCAAATTTTAGGCCCATTAGTCTAATTAAATTTTAAATCCTAGTCCTTATCTAATTTTAATACTTTTATTCTATTAATAAATGATTAATCTAATTCTAAAAATTATGGGATATTACATACTACCATCCTTAAAAAGAATTTGGTCCCCAAATTCACAACAGTCTTGTACGTCTAACTCCTCTAGTATCCTATAGGTCAAACTTAACTATGGTCCACAAGATCGATACCTAGGGAATGTACTAGTCCCATAACTAATACATTCTGAAAGACAGCCTGTGTAACGCCCTCCAGACCCGGGGTATAAGTCTGGGGGTTACTAGCTAATCACCAAACCTGTATAATTTGATTAACAATTAATAAAGAAATGAAATTAAACCCCTTTAACACTGACCAGGATCTTTTTAGGTTGAAGTATGAAAACAGGAACCACTAACTACTTTTATTACAAACCAACATTCAAAGTCTCACAAACTCTCTTTATTACAAACCATTGTCTAATTCATTTTAAGCTAAGTTCAACTTTTATTCAAACACACACACCTACTATCTATCAACACTCCACCTGCTCGGGAAACTCAAAGCTTTCTTCCTGGATTGGGATCAACACCTTGGGTATAAGAGGATCTCGAGGCTTGACTCGCTTCTTTACCACTCGAGTCCTGATTGGTTTCATATGTCTTCTTAACTGAAAACAATAAGGTGAATAACAACAAAAGGGGTGAGCCAAAAGTTGCTCAATAAGTCCACAAACATATAAACAGTGTTAAAGCATTTTAAATGAATCCGCCATCCCAGGTATATCTGCCAAGATATAACCTCACGAGAATAGAAAGAAGGCCATTACTGGCGAGTACAAATAAACTAAACTGGACACAAGTTCGCATCTATATTCTGCTGATCAATCAGAATATAATGCAGATCCATATCTCAGTATATAGATCCAATCGGGTACCCAGGCACTACGGCCCACGTCGAGGCACCAGTCATCCCGGTCCTCAGGATTAAGCCACACTCAATCCCAAAATATCCTTATCCAGTCCATCGCTTAGCAACCGGGACAATCGATATGCTTTGATATATTCCAAACACTAGAATATATCAATCTCCATGTGTTACCTACATAATATGAATCAAGAATCCAAAGAAACGGAGAAATCAAGAATTGAAATGAAATATGAACAAAGGAATAGGGATTGTATATTAGTGATCAAGAACAATAATCAAGAGAATGTAAATGTGATAAATATTTGAATCATTATCACTATTCCGAAAGTAGAATAGAGGAAAAACTTGCCTTCTGCGCGACTTACTGCAATTGAATCACTTATGTCTATCACCTTGGACTATTACCGACTCAACTGGCCTGGCTGGCTTAGCTTCTGTTGGCAAAACAGACTGGTTAAGTCACGTCGTACTTCATTTGCATCTTGAATCGATTTCAAACTGATCCTAACATCTACCCATGCGCTTATGACTGTCTCATGTATTATATATAAGCAAGTAAGACTCGATTAACCACGTAATACACATAAGCACATAATCATTTTTATGGTTAAAATAATTTTTAAAACCAAAATCGACTCGCTGATCGCTCAACTGATCGTTATCTGACTCGTTTCCCATTTTTCCGGAATTTTTCGGACTCGTCTCGGCACGTAACTTGACTGATAATCAAACAAGTCACAAAATCAACTAACTTCTAAAAAAAATTAAGCTTTGATATTATTTTTAATGAAAGGATTCATTTTTCTGAGTTAACAGGCTTTCGTTTCACGCAAAACGGACTAACGGTTGAATTATTATTAATTAAATATTGATAATTCCATTTATTAATCATTATAAATAATTATTACTGATTTTTAAAACCCAAAAATAATTTTTTAAATCATTATTTAAGAAAATCAGAATTAAAAATAATTTTTCTATAATTTTTGAAATTAAAATGAATTTATTATGATTTACTGAATATTATTTGATTAATTATCAAAATAATTAATCACTTTTAAGTAATTAATAAGTAATAAATAAATAATAAATAATTAAGAAAATAATTCAATCTGATTTTTAGAAAATAATTCAGAATTATTTATAATATAAATTAATTAATTAAATAATTAATTAATCAATTTATAAAATAAATAAAACTGATTTTTAAAATTAATAAAAATAAAAAGTAAAAATAATTTTCAGAAACATATGTCAGAAAACAGACATCTGACAAGGTGGATCAAAACCGGGTTCTGGAAATGGGTCAACCGGGTTGGATTCCGGGTCTGTGAAGAACACCACCGGAATCTGGGTTTAAACCCAGAATCCGGCGACTTCACCGGACTCCGGCGAGTCCAATTCCTGGCCAAACGGACACCGTTTGGTTCCGTTTTTGATCCCAAAACATCCCAAACTACTTCCCCAATCTGTTTCAGGCCAAAATCGACCAGAAACATCCCTGGATATCATTCTCCGATTAAAATCATCAAGAACTCCGGCCAAAAATCAAAATCACTCATATGTACATAACATCAAACGTTATATAGTGCAAAATGAAGCTAAGAACATATACAATCAAAGCCCTAACATTACAAGAACCAAATATTCACAGAAATCATCGAGTTGTGTTTTGAAAATTCGACCTAAACCCTAGAAATCGTGAATCATTATCCAAGCATCGTTTGTTCAATTAAACACCATGAATTGACTGTAAATCATCTAACAAAGCTATATCAATCATCAAAACATCACAATAACCCCAGAATCAAAAAGCCCTAATTCGAACATAAACCCTAGAAATCAAAAATAAAAAACGATGCAATAAAACGTGAAATTGATGCAAGAAACCAAAAGAACGGATCAAAACCTTCGATTTAAGTACTTGAATCACACGATTTGATGTTGTAATCAGTGAGAAATCACGACTTGATTCTTCGACCCGAACCTGTTCTTCCCGACCCGATTTCAGAGAATTTTTGGTAATTTTGCAGATTTTAATGATTAATTATAATTAATTAAATTAGGCTATTTATAGTAGTAAAAATAATATTCCTAATTAAAATTAAGGGGCTAATTATACATTAAATAAAAATATTGGGCCCTAATTTTTATAATTTTTGAGTATTAAAATTTAATTTATAAATATTTTATATATGCAATATATATGCCAAAAATTCCCAAAAATTGTGAATAATGCAAAAATGCAAAGAAATAATATAAATGAAAGTCCTATAATTTTATAAAAATAAAAATGTGATTTTTGTGAGGTTTTTGACACCCAATGGGGCCCGGAAAAATCATTTTTCGCAAAACGAGAAAATTTATAAATTATCTAGATGTTCAGAACAAGGCGATTGTAAAAGCCATTTGATGAAAAATAAGGCCCATTATTTTATTTGAAATACTGGCTTTAAAATCATCGTTTGGGTCATAAAACGTTTGAAATTAAACCTATAAATGCATAATAAAATATCTGAAAAATACCTTAAAATACAGAAATGACATGGAATACACGTATCACGTAACAGTTAGGGTTTATCAGATAATCACACATAAATGACACATTTATTCACATATTTTATTATAATCATGATATAATATAAACGTAAAGTTCCCAGTCGTTACATCCTTCCCCCCTTAAAAGGATTCTGTCCTCAGAATCTTCTATGAAAACAAATGAGGGTATTTCTCTAATATTTCACTTTCGAGTTCCCAGGTTGATTCTTCAACCATAGGATTTCTCCACAACACTCGCACTAAATATACAGACTTATTTCTCAACACTTTCTCTCGCCGATCTAAAATTCTTACCGGCTGTTCTATAAAAGACAAATCAGGTTGGATTTCTATCGGCTCATACTCGATTACATGCCTAGAATCAGGATTATATCGCTTAAGCATGGACACGTGAAACACATTGTGAATATGTTGCATATGAGGCGGTAAAGCTAATTTGTATGCAACTTTTCCCACTTTCTTCAAAATTTCAAACGGTCCAACGTAACGTGGTTTCAATTTACCCTTATTGCTAAATCTGGTTAATCCTTTCCATGGCGATATTTTGAGTAGTATGTTTTCTCCTTCCTGATAGTCTATATCTTTCCTGGCTTGATCTGCATATTTGCGTTGCCTATTTTGCGCTGCATCGAGTCGTTTTCGAATGAGTTCAATCTTTTTTTTCATCTGTTGAATTAGTTCTGGACCCAAAATTTTGCGTTCTCCAACTTCATCCCAATATACTGGTGATCTGCATTTTCTCCCGTACAATGCTTCATACGGTGGCATTCCAATGCTGGCGTGATAACTGTTATTATAAGAAAAATTCCACTAGGGGTAGATGTTCATCCGAACTGCCTTCAAAATCGATCGCACAAACTCGTAGCATGTCTTCAATCGTTTGGATAGTTCTTTCACTTTGCCCGTCGGTTTGCGGATGATAAGCGGTACTCATGTTCAATTTAGTTCCAAGACATTCTTGAAATTGTCTCCAAAATCTTGAGTTGAAACGAGGATCTCGATCAGACACGATAGATACTGGAACTCCATGTCGCATCACAATTTCTTTGAGATATATGTGCACTAGCTTGTCGAGTGAAAATCTTTCATTGATTGGTAGAAAATGTGCCGACTTCGTGAGTCTGTCAATGATTACCCATATCGCATCATGATTTGCCTTTGTCCTTGGTAGTCCTACCACAAAATCCATCGCTAGATGTTCCCATTTCCATTCTGGAATGTCTAATGGTTGCAATAATCCACTCGGACGTTGATGTTCCGCTTTAACTCGCTGACATGTCTAGCACTTACTTATCCATTCAGCTATTTTCTTCTTCATGTTCGGCCACCAGAAGTTTTCTTTCAGATCACGATACATTTTTGTACTTCCTGGATGAATGGAATACTTCGAATTGTGCGCATCTCGCATTATTTCTTCTTTTAATTCTACTACGTTAGGGATCCAAATTCTCGACGCAAAGCGTAAAATTCCTTCATTATCTTTCTGAGTTGTGATTTCTTCTCCCGTCAAGTCGTCATCTTGACTCATCACTTCATTTTGACAACAGCGAATCTTTTCTAACAATTCCGGTCAGAAAGTCATAGTGTAGATAGCTTCTGCAGATTCATTGGGAATACGAATCTCAATTTCCAATTTGTCGAATTCATTGATTAAGTCTTCACACGAAGTTAACCGATTCAATCTTTCTTTCCTGCTCAGCGCATCTGCTACAACATTTGCTTTCCCTGGATGATAACTAATCGTGACTTCGTAATCCTTTATCAATTCCAGCCATCGACGTTGTCGCATGCTCAGCTCCTTTTGCGTAAAGATATACTTTAGACTTTTATGATCTGTGTAAATTTCACATTTTTCACCGTAGAGATAATGTCTCCAAAGCTTCAACGCAAATACGATCGCTGCCAATTCCAGATCATGAGTGGGATATTTTTGTTCATGAGGTTTAAGTTATCTCGAAGCATATGCGATGACGTTACCGTGCTGCATCAGTACACATCCTAACCCGCGATACGAAGCGTCGCTGAAAATGACAAAATTTCCTAGCTCGTCTGGCAATACAAGTACTGGTGCGGTTACTAACCGATTTTTCAGCTCTTGAAAACTTTCTTCACACTTATCACTCCATTCAAACTTTTCACTTTTTCGAGTTAACTTGGTCAGCGGCGTTGCTATTTTCGCAAAATCTTTGACAAACCTTCGATAATATCCTGCCAATCCCAAGAAACTTCGAACTTCTATCGGCGTCCTTGGTCTTTCCCAATTTAACACAGCTTCAATCTTCGCTGGATCGACTTGGATGCCTTTTCTACTGATAATATGCCCTAGAAATTGTACTTCTCTTAACCAGAATTCACATTTCGAAAATTTTGCGTATAGTTGCTCTTTCCTCAGAATTTCCAAAGTTATTCTCAAGTGTTCTGCATGCTCTTCTTCTGACTTGGAGTAAATCAAGATGTCATCAATGAATACAATCACGAATTTATCCAAATATTTCTTGAATACTCTATTCATCAAATCCATGAATGCTGCTGGCGCGTTTGTCAGACCGAATGCCATTACCAAAAACTCATAATGCCCATATCTTGTACGAAATGCAGTCTTTGGAATATCTTCAGCTTTAATCTTTAATTGATGATAGCCTGATCGCAAATCTATCTTTGAAAACCATGCCGCTCCTTTTAGCTGATCGAACAAATCGTCGATTCTCGGTAAGGGATACTTGTTCTTGGTAGTGAGTTTATTCAATTCCCTATAGTCAATGCATAATCGCATGCTGCCGTCCTTCTTCTTCACAAATAACACCGGTGCACCCCATGGGGATATACTAGGTCGTATGATGCCTCGGTCTAGAAGATCTTGTAGTTGCGTTGACAATTCCTTCATTTCGACTGGAGCCATCCGATATGGAGCTTTCGAAACTGGTTCTGTACCTGGTGCTAGATCAATTGTGAACTCAATTTCTCGATCTGGTGGTAACCCTGGAAGCTCGTCTGGAAAGACGTCTGAAAACTCGCACACAATTGGAATGTCTTCTATTCTAGGACTTCCTCTTTCGGTATCTAACACGTAAGCTATGTATGCCTCACATCCTTGTCGAAGCAATCATTTAGTCTGCATCACAGTAAGAAATTTCTTCTGCTGTTTTTCGCCTTTGAATATTACTGTTGCATTCTCCGCAGTTCGCAATTTGACTCTCTTATTCGCGCAATCTATCTGAGCGTTATGACATGCTAACCAATCCATTCCCAGGATAATATCGAATTCTCCTAGCTTAAAAGGAATTAAATCTACCGAAAAATGATGTCCGACTATTTTTATATCACACGCAGGACATACTTGATCTACCAGAACTTGGTCGTCATTCGCTAATTTTATAATTAACGTTTCGCCCAACCATTCGATTTCACAATGTAAATTACCAAGAAATTCTTCAGAAACAAATGAACGAGTAGCTCCAGAATCAATTAATACTTTTGAAATTATAGAATTCACCAAAAGTGTACCTGCAATAACACTCAGACTCTGCACCGCTTCTTTCATGGTCATGTTAAAAGTTCTTGCTTTGGGTTGATTAGGCGGCGGCGGAGGTAATGCTAACATTCTCGGAACACTGGCTGCCATAGCTGATCCTTTGCAATTTCTGGCGATATGCCCTTTCTTTCCACACTGGAAACAAGTCATCTCTGCTGTTCTACCTGTTGGACATTCGTTAGAATAATGCCCTTTCTGCTTACACCGATAACACGTTACATCCCTTTTGATACATACACCAGTATGCTTTCGATTACATGTCTTGCAGTACGGCACTGGAACTCTGACCATTCCCTGCTGACTGGAGGTTTGGAAACGATTACCTGCCTTCTATGAACCTTGTCCTATCCTTTTAAAATTCAAATTTGCCCGGGCTTGGAATCCCGGCTTTCTGCTGGAGCGATCTTGGAAACTTCCCTGTCCCTTGTCTTGCTGAGATCTTTCACTTTCCCCTTCTATAATCAAAGCTTTCTGAATTACGGCGGTATACGTCGTTAATTCGAAAACTGCAACTTGGCCACGAATCCATGGTCGTAATCCTTCTTGAAACCTTTGAACTAGTTTTTCTTCAGTGTCAACCTGTTCTGGAACAAACCTAGCCAACTCAATAAATTTGGCTTCATATTCTGCCACGGACATATTTCCCTGCTTCAGTTCTAGAAACTTAATCTGCATTTGATTCTTCACATAGCGAGGAAAATGCTTTTCTAAAAACAACTCTTTAAACCTATCCCATGCAATAACTTCTTCACCCTCTAAGGCCTTTTTAGATTCCCACCAATAATTCGCCTCTCCTTTCAACAAGTAACTAGCAAAATCAGTCTTCTGGTCCTCACCTACCTTCACTAGTATGAACACTTTCTCTACTTCTTTTAACCAGGTGGTAGCTTTAATAGGATCAGTAGTCCCTTCAAACTCTGGAGGTTTAACTGACTGAAACTGCTTAAAAGTAACAACAGGTAATACTGGTGGTAATTAAAGCTCAGGACGAGGTGGCTGTTATAACATTTGTTATTGTATCTGCTGTTGCTGATGCTGCATCTGCTGCTGCATCATTACCATCTGTTGTTGCATCAGATGGAACATTTGGTTCATGGTCTCATTAGTCTGATTTTCAGAATTGCTGTTAGAGGTCTCAGCCCTAGTCTTTCTTTTTGGTGCCATCTTCTTCTGATAATAAAACAGGTGATATTATTTAACAATTTAATAAACAATCGACAATATGTATGGAAAACAATTTATCCTGTATTCATAACATGGTTTATTTAAAGAAAACAGTTGCTGAGTGTACAGACTGGAAATGTAAACAGTTAAATAAAATAATAATTTTTTTTTTCAACAGGAATTATAATATGAAAAACTGTAAAGTGAAAGTAAATGCTATAAAACTGTAAAGACTGAAATTTAAATAAAATAATTTGAAAAAGTTCATCTTATATATATGTGACACCAGCTTCAGGTGTAAATGCTTGATACAAAAAGTCTCGGGCTACTGGTCATCACTACGGCTACAAGTCACACTATCGCTACAAGTTATACTACTACTACAAGTTAAACTACTGATACACACATACACACTACTCACTAGGTTATACTATGCTGCCTCTATATACACATGCACTCTGGAGTCACCGTCTCAAACCCTCTCAGAACCCAGGCGGAATACGCCTAAGCTCCTCTCTAAGTGCCTGGACCAAAGTCTGTGTTAAGCGAAAAACCCTGTAGAACTCTGCAAAAGAAGGAGGTCCATCATGAGTCAAATCATCCAGCTCCCAAGTAGCACTCATCAATACTGACTGTAATCGCTGTCTCATATAATAATCCGGCTGTAGGGCCGCTAACGGTCCTCTGTCCCTCTGATCAAACAGATGCATAATCTCCCGACACTGTGCCCGCCAATACTCCACATCATCCCTCATAACTCTATACTCATGGTATGGTACCATATGCGGCTGAGCAACCTGACCTACTGATTCTTGAGAAGGCACCCTCAATACCTGCACCCTGCTGGGGTAAACCTAACTGTAGATCTACATCATGCTCTCCCATCCCCTCTACTGGAATCATCTGAACTATGTCCGGCTCTGGGGCATGCACTGGTATAGGAGGTAACAATGGTGGTGGTGGTAACTCCTGCTCAATACCTAGTATAAACTGGTGCTCAATAGGTAAAGGAACCATCGGCTCAAAGAACTCAAATGGATCAAACATCTCTATGGGGTCATGCACTATCCCCTGTACTGGTGGTACCGGCTCCTGTGGTAATGGTGGTGGAGGTGGTAGAGGAGGAAACATATGCTCAGATACTGGAGGTATGGCTGGTGCTACTGGCCCAGTGACTGTCCTCTCAGAAGATGCAGAATAACCAGAAGATGCCATCTGATAATATACCAAAGAAAAGAAAAGGTCATTAACAATCCTAAGATTATTTCCCTATTCTAATCTGACCTAAATCCTAACAATATTCATCCTAATTTGACTATCCCTATCTTATGTGATCTCCTTATCCTATTTTAATCCTAATGTTCTTGTTTTCAGGGACCAAAACTACAGCTCTGATGCCAAACCTGTAACGCCCTCCAGACCCGGGGTATAAGTATGGGGGTTACTAGCTAATCACCAAACCTGTACAATTTGATTAACAATTAATAAAGAAATGAAATTAAACCCCTTTAACACTAACCAGGATCTTTTTAGGTTGAAGTATGAAAACAGGAACCACTAACTACTTTTATTACAAACCAACATTCAAAGTCTCACAAACTCTCTTTATTACAAACCATTGTCTAATTCATTTTAAGCTAAGTTCAACTTTTATTCAAACACACACACCTACTATCTATTAACACTCCACCTGCTCGGGCAACTCAAAGCTTTCTTCCTGGATTGGGATCAACACCTTGGGTATAAGAGGATCCCGAGGCTTGACTCGCTTCTTTACCACTCGAGTCCTGATTGGTTTCATATTCCTTCTTAACTGAAAACGATAAGGTGAATAACAACAAAAGGGGTGAGCCAAAAGTTGCTCAACAAGTCCACAAACATATAAACAGTGTTAAAGCATTTTAAATGAATCCGCCATCCCAGGTATATCTGCCAAGATATAATCTCACGAGAATAGAAAGAAGGCCATTACTGGCGAGTACAAATAAACTAAACTGGACACAAGTTCGCATCTATATTCTGCTGATCAGTCAGAATATAATACAGATCCATATCTCAGTATATAGATCCAGTCGGGTACCCAGGCACTACGGCCCACGTCGAGGCACCAGTCATCCCGGTCCTCAGGATTAAGACACACTCAATCCCAAAATATCCTTATCCAGTCCATCGCTTAGCAACCGGGACAATCGGTATGCTTTGATATATTCCAAACACTAGAATATATCAATCTCCATGTGTTACCAACAGAATATGAATCAAGAATCCAAAGAAACGGAGAAATCAAGAATTGAAATGAAATATGAACAAAGGAATAGAGATTGTATATTAGTGATCAAGAACAATAATCAAGAGAATGTAAATGTGATAAATATTTGAATCAATATCACTATTCCGAAAGTAGAATAGAGGAAAAACTTGCCTTCTGCGCGACTTACTGCAATTTAAATCACTTATGTCTATCACCTTGGACTATTACCGACTCAACCGGCCTGGTTGGCTTAGCTTCTGTTGGCAAAACAGACTGGTTAAGTCACGTCGTACTTCATTTGCATCTTGAATCGATTTCAAACTGATCCTAACATCTACCCATGCGCTTATGACTGACTCATGTATTACATATAAGCAAGTAAGACTCGATTAACCACGTAATACACATAAGCACATAAGCACATAATCATTTTTATGGTTAAAATAATTTTTAAAACCAAAATCGACTCACTGATCGCTCAACTGATCGTTATCTGACTTGTTTCCCATTTTTCCGGAATTTTTCGGACTCGTCTCGGCACGTAACTTGACTGATAATCAAACAAGTCACAAAATCAAGTAACTTCTAAAAAAAAATTAAGCTTTGATATTATTTTTAATGAAAAGGATTTATTTTTCTGAGTTAACAGGCTTTCGTTTCACGCAAAACGGACTAACAGTTGAATTATTATTAATTAAATACTGATAATTCCATTTATTAATCATTATAAATAATTATTACTAATTTTTAAAACCCAAAAATAATTTTTTAAATCATTATTTAAGAAAATCAGAATTAAAAATAATTTTTCTATAATTTTTGAAATTAAAATGAATTTATTATGATTTACTGAAAATTATTTGATTAATTATCAAAATAATTAATCACTTTTAAGTAATTAATAAGTAATAAATAAATAATAAATAATTAATAAAATAATTCAATCTGATTTTTAGAAAATAATTCAGAATTATTTATAATATAAATTAATTAATTAAATAATTAATTAATCAATTTACAAAATAAATAAAACTGATTTTTAAAATTAATAAAAATAAAAAGTAAAAATAATTTCCAGAAACATATGTCAGAAAACAGACATCTGACAAGGTGGATCAAAACCGGGTTCTGGAAACGGGTCAACCGGGTTGGATTCCGGGTCTGTGAAGAACACCACCGGAATCTGGGTTTAAACCCAGAATCCGGCGACTTCACCGAACTCCGGCGAGTCCAATTCCTGGCCAAACGGACACCGTTTGGTTCCGTTTTTGATCCCAAAACATCCCAAACTACTTCCCCAGTCTGTTTCAGGCCAAAATCGACCAGAAACATCCCTGGATATCATTCTCCGATTAAAATCATCAAGAACTCCGGCCAAAAATCCAAATCACACATTTGTACATAACATCAAACGTTATATAGTGCAAAATGAAGCTAAGAACATATACAATCAAAGCCCTAACATTACAAGAACCAAATATTCACAGAAATCATAGAGTTGTGTTTTGAAAATTCGACCTAAACCCTAGAAATCGTGAATCATTATCCAAGCATCGTTTGTTCAATTAAACACCATGAATCGACTGTAAATCATCTAACAAAGCTATATCAATCATCAAAACATCACAATAACCCCAGAATCAAAAAGCCCTAATTCGAACATAAACCCTAGAAATCAAAAATAAAAAACGATGCAATAAAACGTGAAATTGATGCAAGAAACCAAAAGAACGGATCAAAACCTTCGATTTGAGTACTTGAATCACACGATTTGATGTTGTAATCAGTGAGAAATCACGACTTGATTCTTCGACCCGAACCTGTTCTTCCCGACCCGATTTCAGAGAATTTTTGGTAATTTTGCAGATTTTAATGATTAATTATAATTAATTAAATAAAAATTAGGCTATTTATAGTAGTAAAAATAATACTCCTAATTAAAATTAAGGGGCTAATTATACATTAAATAAAAATATTGGGCCCTAATTTTTATAATTTTTGAGTATTAAAATTTAATTTATAAATATTTTATATATGCAATATATATGCCAAAAATTCCCAAAAATTGTGAATAATGCAAAAATGCAAAGAAATAATATAAATGAAAGTCCTATAATTTTATAAAAATAAAAATGTGATTTTTGTGGGGTTTTTGACACCCAATGGGGCCCGGAAAAATCATTTTTCGCAAAACGAGAAAATTTATAAATTATCTAGATGTTCAGAATAAGGCGATTGTAAAAGCCATTTGATGAAAAATAAGACCCATTATTTTATTTGAAATACTGGCTTTAAAATCATCGTTTGGGTCATAAAATGTTTGAAATTAAACCTATAAATGCATAATAAAATATATGAAAAATACCTTAAAATACAGAAATGACATGGAATACACGTATCACGTAACAGTTAGGGTTTATCAGATAATCACACATAAATGACACATTAATTTACATATTTTATTATAATCATGATATAATATAAACGTAAAGTTCCCAGTCGTTACAGCCTGCTCTTGATACCAGCTGTAACGACCCAAATTTCCAGATTATTAATTCTAAATCAAAACTAATACATAATATACTTTTAATCCAAAAGTCTATTACAAAGATTACGATACGAAAGCGCAGCTAAAAATGAAAGTCCAAAACTCAATCTACTCCAGATTTAAGTCCTCGAACTCCAATGCTATCCAACTCGAATCTTTGGCCGAACGTGAAATATTAAAAGGGATGAGCTTCAAAGCTCAACAAGTACTAATTGACTAACCATTTAACCGAAAATCAATGGGTGTTTTAATAAAATATTTTTTCTCAAAACAATAATAATTTTGTAAAATATTTTGTAAAATAAATCCAACATACAGTTTTATATTTTAAAATTCAGAATTTAAAATAGAACAGAGCAGATTTTATAACAGATCAGAACTGAATAAAACCAGACAAAACGATAATTCTTATAAATACCACAGTCTTGATCTACGACCACACTTTGCCAGTAGCCGGCATCTAATTCTTATTTTTATTCTTATTTACCACACTTTGCCGGTGGTCGGAATCTAAAGTTCAATAATTATGCGCCCTTAATAGGTATCTAAAGTTGCACACTTGTGCGCCTACTAAGGGTATCTAAAACTAGTTCCAGAACTATAGCGCAAATTACGAACGAGTTCGAAAATGTAGAGACTAGGTTTCAAAAGATCCTCGTATCTTATTTCTTATATAGTTCGAAACTGAATTCGTATATCTTATACGAAATTCAAAAATCAGAGTATCAAAACTTTTTCGAAAATAAAAGTAAGTTAAAAAGTACTTACCTCAAAGTTTGAGCAGATCTGAATATTGATTTTTGTCCCTCTAAATGACGTTATCTTGAAAAATATAAAAACACAAAAGTTGTAGAGAAAGAAAAGACCTTTCCGAAAAGTCCAGAATTAACGAATTCTAACTTACGATGAATTTTCTATGAATTTCAGAAGATTGCTAATTTTTATTGAGAAGAACCCTACGAATTTAATGAATATAAATAAGGAAGACGAATATGGTGTATTTATAACAATATAAAACCCTATATCTTAATCTACAAGTTATCCATATTATAATCTGATCCAAATTTTAGGCCCATTAGTCTAATTAAATTTTAAATCCTAGTCCTTATCTAATTTTAATACTTTTATTCTATTATTCAATTATTAATCTAAATTCTAGTCCTTATCACAACAGTATTGTACGTCTAACTCCTCTAATATCCTATAGGTCAAACTTAACTATGGTCCACAAGATCGATACCTAGGGAATGTACTAGTCCCATAACTAATACATTCTGAAAGACAGCCTGCTCTTGATACCAGTTGTAACGGCCCAAATTTCCAGACTATTAATTCTAAATCGAAACTAATACAAAATACACTTTTAATCCAAAAGTCTATTATAAAGATTACGATACGAAAGCGCAGCTAAAAACGGAAGTCCAAAAGTCAATCTACTACAAATCTAAGTCCTCGAACTCCAATGCTATCCAACTCGAATCTTAGGTCGAACCTAGAATATTAAAAGGGGTGAGCTACAAAGCTCAGTAACTACAAATTGACTAACCATTTAACCGAAAATCAATGAGTGTTTTAATAAAACGATTTTTCTCAAAACAATAATAATTTTGTAAAATATTTTCTAAAATAATCCAACCCAATGTTTTTATATTTTAAAATTCAGAATTTAAAACAGAACATAGCAGATTTTATAACATATCAGAACATAATAAAATTAGAAGAAATGATAATTCTTATAAATGCCACGGTCTTGATCTACGTCCACACTTTGCTAGTAGCCGACATCTAATTCTTATTCTTATTCTTATTCTTATTCTTATTTACCGCATTTTGCCAGTGGTCGGCATCTGAAGTTCAATAATTACGCGCCCTTAATAGGTATCTAAAGTTGCACACTTGTGCGCCTACTAAGCGTATCTAAAACTAGTTCTGGAACTATAACGTAAATTACAAACAGGTTCGAAAACAGAGAGACTGGGTTTCAAAAGATCCTCGTATCTTATTTTTTATACAGTTCGAAACATAATTCTTATATCTTATACGAAATTCAAAAATCAGAGTATCAAAACTTTTCCGAAAATAAAAGTAGGTTAAAAAGTACTTACCACAAAGTCTGATCAGATTTGAATATAGCCTTTTTGACCCTCTAAACGACGCTAACTTGAAAAATATAAAATACAAAAGTTGTAGAGAAAGAAAAAAGACCTTTCCGAAAAGTCAAGAATCAACGAATTACTACTTACGATGAATTTTCTATGAATTTTAGAAGATTGCTGATTTTTACTGAGAAGAGCCCTACGAATTTTATGAATAAAACTAAGGAAGACGAATATGGTGTATTTATAACGATACAAAACCCTTTATCTTAACCTACAAGTTATCCATATTATAATCTGATCCAAATTTTAGGCCTATTAGTCTAATTAAATTTTAAATCCTAGTCCTTATCTAATTTTAATACTTTTATTATATTATTCAATTATTAATCTAATTATAAAAATTACAAGATATTACATACTACCATCCTTAAAAAGAATTTGGTCCCCAAATTCACAACAGTCATGTACGTCTAACGTCTCTAATATCCTGTAGGTCAAACTTAACAATTGTTAGGTCCCAATGTGTTTGTAGAAGGGGGGGTTGAATACAAACAGTACCAAATAATCGAATAAATGCGGAATAAAAAATGTGAAACAAAATTTAAGTTAAATAAAAATATTATTAAACTTGAAAGGTGTTACAACAACTGTATCGATTACAAGGTATTAATCTCAAATCAATTATCACAAATCTAGAATAAATTCGACATGAACTTTTTCTATTTTTGCAATAATTAGAATCAAATGCTAAACGCGATTTGAGATTAAGTTCTAGGGATTTTGATCCGCTAGATTGTTACACAAGAACAAGATAAAGATTTCTAGTTGATTGGATTTAACTTTGCAATCTAGAAATTGATCTTTGAATTTCAGCAGAGAACAATGAAATATTTCTTAGGCGGCTGCTGTGTTCTTGTATTTTTCAGTGTGTGAATGTCTTCTACTTCTTTTTCTTTTTCTATGCAATCCAACAAAATTACTTGAACTGCAATGACAATCGGTAGGACAATCTCTTTGGCTCAGCAAGACTTTCAGTAGGACTTTCAATTGTACTAGCAAGACAATCTGATTGAACTACAATGACTATCGGTATGACAATCAGTTGAACTAGCAAGACAATCTCCTTCCTAGTGTAACTTTCGGTATGACAATTGAAATGACTTGGCATGACAATCGGTATGACAATCCAGATTGTCATGCTAGTTCATTTTCAATTGTCTTGCTGATTTAAGACTGTTTTTAAACCAATTAAACTTCTGAAAATTCCTAAAATTAATTCTGAATTAATTAATCAATTAATTTAATTAATCAATAAATTAATCTTTGCAGATATAATTTATTTACTTAATTAAATTATATGACTTAATTAATTAATAGAGAATTAATACTAACCCTGAGCAGCATCCATTCTTCTGAATATCTTCTGAAAATCACTGAGAATTATGAATCAATTCCACCACTTCAACGTTGACACTCGATGTACTGTCTGGTTTATGAGTGACTAACTTCCGTGACATTTCTTCATGTCTTGACTTTGACGCTTTGATTTTCTTCAGATTAAATCCTTGTAATTAATTGATACCCTGACGAGATCTCTGTCACTTGATTAAATCCACGATCTTGATTTATATCACTGAGGCATGATCAACTTCTTGAACTTCTTCCAGTGAATTAACTCCTCAAGTCTGTAGATGAACCTTGTTTCTGAATCCTTTGACAGATATTACTTTGCGAGATCTCTCTGACGGTCGATCCACTATTTACTTATTACATTCTTATTTGAGTTGAGTTGAATCCTCGAATATACAAATAGGCTATGACATATGACTTACAATCTCCCCCTATTTGTTTGTTAGACAATAACACACAAATACCTAGAGGATAACTCAACTAACAAATAAGAAAAAGATATAAACAGAAATGCAAAGTAAATAGTAGAAAAGTTCTGGACTAGATTTAACATTTTCCAGATTCCAAGTAGATGTTCCTCTAGACTGAACATATCTTCAAGTAGTTCCATCTTCACATGTACAACCACATTTCCTGTTGAGAAGCCCATATCTCTTGCTTCCCCCCTATGAGAATCAACTGATTAAAGAAGATCACCTTCGTTTTACCACCTCTCCCGTACAATAGGATCCGCAGATAAAAACCAATGGTACTCCCCTAACAGCTTCTTCCCTTACTAGGAAATCACCTTGTGTTTACCACCTCTCCCGTACAATAGGATCCGTAGTTACAAACAACAATGGTGTGGTGTAGTGTACATTTTTAGGATCTTTTTCTTCCTCCCTGCTATTTCTCCCCCTTAGTTGAGGAATCCTCCAAACTATTACTTAAGCTTTTATCTCCCCCTTAAAGAAGGAATGTATGCCGTCGTCTGAAGGAGTTCTCATATTTCACTTGGTTGGAAAAGAAATAACAAGTAGTTTCTCTTTCTTCCTCACTATGAGTGTGTGATTGTGTTTTAGTGTACCTCACATGTGTTTCACTCTTCTCTCCACTCGTGTTTACACTCATTCTCACAAGTGTATCACTCTTCTCTCATAGCTCCATAATCCAGTTATACCTGCAAGGAAAATCACCTTAGCCATCCTTAAGGAGGTCACAGGTGGTGCAATGGGAGTTCACAAATCCCCATACCTGTTAAACTCGTCAGATGAATCTGAGTCATAATCTACAAGTTGCTAGTTTCCCTTTTAGGGTTGCAGATTTGAATTCTGGGAAGGTAAACAATGATCCGAAGAATTTAGCATAAAGATCAAAGTTCCCTTCTAATGTCTGTGAAGACATTTCCTTGTGACTTATCAGGTAATATCTGAATCATTGTCAACAAGTTGCCGATCTGCACCTATGTCAGATCCACTATCCGCAGATGCATCCAGGGGATTTAAGCCTGGGGAGGTAGATACTGACCACTGACATATGGCTTTTGGATCAGTATCCTCTCCTAACACCTGTAAAGGCAATTGGTCTACTAACGAACCTTGAACAATCGAATCTGACCTTAAAATGGTCGAAACTCTTGTTTCCGTCAACTCATCCTTTGTGTGTGTAACCTCTTCTTATGCATCAAGAATTGTTTATGTTTGAAGTGGTGACACTACATCGGATACCTTGGCTGACAGGCAAAATTCAATAGACGCACCCTGTTGAGAGAATGAATCTAGTAACTGTTTTTGTGCCTTTTTAGCCATTACATCTTTTTGAGAAGATGTATGGGGGCTAGCAGTTGTCTCGGTTTAAATACTACTCATTTATGTAGGAGACAGAGCTACTGGGTTGACTATAGAACCTTCCTTATGTGGTGCACTAGGCACTATCTCCCTCACGCTCATTCATACTACTTTTAGTGGTAAAAGAGTGTTGGTTGGTTCTGTTTTTATGTTTGTCTTTACAGTCTGGGATAGACGTTGTGGGTTTTCAACCTCATGACTGTCAATGAAAGAAAGTCATTGAAGACTGAACCTGTATCACAGAATATATGGTAATAGAGAGAAAATGATTTACAATAGTGATTTCAAAAGATTTTACATGACATAAGAAATCACTAATGTAGAAAGAAGTTTGATTTTGTTTTTCAATATGAATGAGTTTTTTGATAAAACATTGATCACTTAGGGTAAAGTCTAAGTAATTCTCATTCATGTCAAAAGCTTACAAATATCTGCAACATAATGTTAACAAGATATCATTGACCGATACTTGTCAAGTACTTTAGATACTAATTGTTATGTTGCATAATCAATATACCACTGCACATATAAAACAATATGATTGTGCCTAGTGATAAGATAGTTATAAATATGACGACTCTACTTATTCATATAAAACTGTAACTGCAGTTAGAGTGCCATACCATGTCCTTGACGATTGCTTGAGCAGTATACTAGTTCATACCAACCTGAAGTGAGACTGTGAAGAAGAGATTGCATAGTCCAATAGATCTGCAGCTGCAAAGTCCATGAACTGTGGTGCATTGACTTCCTCTTTTGACTCACCAACCAGGAGTACACTTGTACACATCTTACTAGAGTACAATTCCAAGTGTAATGTGCAGCAGGTGTCTGATATGTCATAATATTCTCAAGTCTCGTCACTGGTGCTATATGTTAGATACTGCTTCCTGATAATAACCTAGCACAATATACAAAATTACAATGATAACATTCCCAGCTTGTAAACAGCCATATCCCTCAGATAAACCTTTGCTGTTATCTCCAAAGGTAATCAGGGGGCCAGCTTTCTCAATCCACATTTGATAGCAGGGCTCTATCTCCGGTCATATGTCTTGATGATCCACTGTCAAGAATCCACACTACCGGTTACTCCTGTATACTGCCCTGCACTTCAAATGGATTAGACCTTCTTCGGAACCCAAACTTGGTTGGGCCCGGCATACTTGTAGAATTGTCCTTTGTCAGGCAAAACAACATTTTTAATTTTAATGGTCTCAACATCCTTAATGACTGAACATTTGACCTTGTAAACAGCCTTAACAAATTTCTGTTTAAGCTTAGGCACAAATGTCTCCTTTCTAGCCTTAGAAGGACTAGCAGTCTTAGACCTATCATGTTTCTTGTTATTCACATGCTGACGAGGAGTAGTCTTATCATTAGACACATGCTTACCATTAAAATAAGCATACATCATATTAAAAGCACAAGACATACAATTAGCAACACCACATGCTTTATGAGAGTGATTAACAGCAGACAATTTATGCATGGTAGACATGGCATTATTGTTATCCAACTCATGTGTGTCTGAGTTAGTCTCAGTTGCTTTCACAACTTTGACTGGAACTTTTGACTCACTTGACTTGGAAACAATCTTCTCATTAGCATGATCCTCATCACGTATTTCTTCTTGAATAACAGAAGAGGTCGCATCAAATGGTTCAACAATTGATGCTTTATAGAGGGGTTCATCAACACCCTTAAGCACATGTGGTACTTCCCTCCCTTTAGCACAGACATGAGGAGGGGAGTTTATGCCTAATTCTCCAATAGCAGCATTGTAATCATAACCTATTCCAGATGTTTGATTAACAGCTTGCTTACTGTAGAACTCTTTAGCCTTCGAACAAGAATTGAAGTAGGCTCTAACCTTAGTCTCAAGACCGGTGATCTTGTCTTTGAGAATAGTTTCGAGTTTTCTATAACAGTCAACTCTATTCTCTAGAAAAGATACCTGTTCTTTTAATTTGTCTTGATTAATGTGCACAAGTGTAATAACCCTAATTTTTGGAATTTTTTGAAACACGGATGAATAGTAACTTTTGCTGATGATGCTGATTAAGAAAAATTATCAGACCACGCTATATAGGAGTACTGTTATGGAAATTCTAAGATCGTATTAGTATTCCATAAAGTAAATAAGTGTATGTAAAGATCGTCAGAATCCAATTCCGAACACTTTGATTTTTCTCGAAAATCCACCAGATACCGAAAGAATTGAGTATAAGGTAACATGATTAAAGGGATTTAAATTCAAGGATTATAAGAGAGGATTATAAAAAGGAATATAATGTATTGAGAAAGGTTAAGGGAACCCAAGTAATAAGATCCCGGGTATGATCCCTCAAACGATCAACGAGAAAGAGAGTTAAGCGAACCGTAAAACAAATAAACGTCCAAGGGGCAAGCAAATGCAAGTAACATGAGAAGGAAGCTTCTAATATAAGCTAAAACATGTGGTTAGAAGCAAGGTGACATCATCACACCACAAGAATGAGACATGTGGCAAAGTAGTGATGCAAGCAATGACATAAGCAAGTGAAAACAAGATATTTAGCCAATAATTAACCACAACCATGCATTCTTTGCACAAATATCAAGGCAAGACAAGCAAGCAAAAGCTCTCCCCCATTTCTTTCTTCTTCCATTCGGCCTTTTCAAGAAATGAAGAAATAGATTTTCAAAACTCAAGTTCTAGGCCATGGAAAATTATAAGGTTTGTTTCCTTGGATCCTATATTTCATAACTTAGTTATACCATGAGTTTAAGATCAAGATTCCATGGTTTGCATAGCTAATCCACTCATCAAAGATGATGATGAATAGTAGTGAATAGTAACTTACTTTGATTTTCTTGATTTTCATGAAAGCTTAAGGTTGATTAAGCATAGATCAAGGTTCCTAGAGGCTTGTTAGTGACTACCCACTCTCCAAGGAAGGTATAAACTCTTGAACCCTTAGTTTTAAGTTTGGTTTGTTTGGATGATAATAGTGCTTAGATGAATGGGTTTAGTTTGATGTTGATGGATGTTGGATTGTTGTTGAATTGGTGATGATTTGGTGTAGTTTAAACTTTGGAAATCGTTAGGTTATAGCCGTCGTAATGCCCGATTTTCTATAAACTGTTTTGTGATTAACTGTTGGACCCGAAAACCCACTTCTATAAACTAACCACTTCCATGCTTAGATAGGTTATGTTTCAAGCTTCGTTTTGATATGTGGTTTTCTTGAATCCGATGTACGGTTTAGGAGAAACGACCGTTTTAAGTAACGGTGTTTCGCGAACGAACCTTTACCCCTCGCCTTACTTTGAAACCTTGGTTAAGGCCCTTAAATGACTAATTGGAGCATGAAACATTTATGTAGAGTGTGTTAGACAGTTGATAAGACACTCGCGAAAGAATCGCCTTAAAACTCGTAATGGGTAAATTATTAAAAATGGTGGAGCCGAGGGTACTCGAGCGACTTAAGTAAATCGTTAAGCGCAAACCGCGCGTTAGAGTCTGAGTTGGTTAGAGTATAGATTTACAAGTGACTTTGGTTTAATTCCAACTTACTTGTTGCTTATAGGTTACCAGACTCGTCCCGAGCCATTCGTAACCCCCAGTCGCTCAGGCAAGTTTTCTACCCGTTATAACTGTTGTTGTGATGTATATAGGTATTTGCATTATCTTGCGATAGATGCATGTTGGTTAATTAGCAAATGTTGCAATATATTGAAGCATGTTGCTATGGTATATATATATGCATGCCTGTTTCGTATTCTTTCCATATATATAATTGTTGATTCAGTTGATAATACCTATGCTAGAGGATAGCGGTAATTTGCATATACCCTTAGTATAGGGACCCAAAGGTGAAAATATTTTCTAAAACCGGGAGTCGAGGATCCCGAGTAGATTTTGTATATATGGATATAAATATATATATATATATATACTTATATATATATATGGTCATAGTTTTCAAAACTATTAATCGAATAAGGTTTATTCGATAACTTTATTTTATTAATGAATATTATCTTGAATATTCATTCGAGGGCTTATGACTCAACTTATTTTATTTATTGAATATTATTTGAATATTAATTTGAGGATCTATGACTCCGATTATTTGCTGAGATATATTCTTTATTTTATTAAAGAATAAGGTGTCGATAATCAAACTCACTTTTGAATATTCAAATAAAGATAGTACTTTCGTATAGGTATATCTTTGGATATTTAATATTCATTTCAAGTATAAGTTTCAAAACTTCTACTTCAATTATTTTTATAAAGATTATTCTTTATAGAAATATTATTTAAATAATAATATTCAGATATTTTCTAATATATTGGGACTGATTTATTTTGTTAAATCAGCATCACTCCAAACATTCTTAAAAATGTTTTGCGAGTCTTCAAAATGATTTTTAAAAGTTAGAGCGGATCCCAAAACTCATTTTTATATTTAAGATCCTCCTTTCGAAGGGGATTTAAATACTCGCTCAAAACCTGAGGGATCCGGCTCTGTGGTGTGTTTTATATTCGCAACAAGGTTGCTGTTTTGATAAATGAATTGATTACTTACCCAACACTCGGGAAGTAAAATTCTTGGAACAAGTTAATCCATTAACAGGCATCGCCTGGGAAATATCGGTGAGTTCTCCTTTCCAAATAGATACGACTTCTTGGTGGAGCCGTATCAACAAGTTTCTACTTGGGGAAAGTGGGGACAAGCTTTACGTTTCAGAGTCATGGATTTCATCTGAACTAGGAGTGGCGTAAGTGGCCGAGTAGCGCCGGCCCAGCCTTATTATATTGGCCCAAATGGCCTGGAAGTTCCGCTAAGGCGGTCCATTCCTTAAGAGTTCAGTGTTCGGTTGACAAGTAAATCCGACAGGTTCTCCTCTACATGTAGAAAATGGTGGGGTTGTACTACTACGACTGATCATCGTAAGTGGTCTTCCTGGCGCGGCAAACTCCCGTAATGAGTTCATCATCCAATTGGATATTTCTGCAACACTACCCAGAGCACTTCGATAAAAAGGCTACGGTTGGGCGATTGTTGAGTGTTGGCAGGGTCAAGTTTTCAAAATGATGTTTGCATCAAATGAAGTATCTCGTAACTTCATTTTATTTTGATGATATTTTAAAGATTTAATCTATTCAAATCTGGTCTTGTAGTCTCATCTACGTGATGAACTTTTGAAACTAATTATAACTTGAACGGTGGTAGTTCAAGTAGTATTTGGAAAAGATATAAGTATATTGGAGTATCTTGTAACTTCATCTTTTAAACTTATATCTAGTAAATGATTATCTTATGCATGACAAAGATTTTCAGAAAAACGTTGAGACAAGGTTAGATATATGAGATCACCTTGCAACGATATTTTTATACAGTTATACACTGGAACTCTGTGTATATTATGCATGGAAGAGGACTTCCAAGATTTTGAAAAGTATATATGTATATATACTGAATATTTTGCGACTTCATCGCATTAAGATATCAAACTTGGTTCATTTCTTTTGACCAAGACTTTCATGAGTACTATGAGAATGCTCATATATTATAAATTATTATACATATTATTTCGGTGGGCTTGCTGCTCACCCTTGCTTTCTTCTTTCATCACACAACATCAGATAGACAAGATGAACAGGACCAAGCTCCTAATTCGCGAGCTGATAGGAAACGTTCCGCAGTTTTCTAGAAGCACTTATGCCGCCATAGCTGAGGTAGGAACTACCAATAGGCTAGGCTTTCAACTTTTGATGTATCAGATTATGTATATTTATGAATTGTAATAATGGCAAAAAAAATGTAAATTTATTCAGAAAACCTTTTAAGGTGTATTGGCAGATAATTGTGGAATAAAATGACTTGTGATTATTTTTGGATGTTCATCTCTGAGACTATAACGTGTGGTGTGTGTGTTTATTGTGGGGTCACAGTACAGAGTAGTTGATTAATTATTAAGATTGGGTGTTATTAAGGGAAATGGAACTCGTGACAACCCGGATCCCCGACCCCGGATTTGGGGGTGTTACAGAAATGGTATCAGAGCTAAGCGTTATAAACCTCAGAGATGATGTGACGTTAAGATAATAAGTTAACCAAGATAATAAGAACTCTTGCCAAGTTCATAGTCGGGCTACCTAATGTAGTACTGACAGTTAAAACCCTTATGGGAACCCTTATAAAAATCGTGATAGGAGCGTAGTTCGTTATCGTATATGGTAGCGGAACTCCGAACCCTGAGGTTGAGGAGCAACAACGCGATGATGTTTTATTAGTTATTGGAGATCAGATTGTGGATCCGATTAAGCGTCCTAACGCGGGACCGGATGATGTTCATATTGAGGATGTAGCGGTTGAGGATGTTGTCCTAGAAGGGATAGTTGCTGAGGAGGATCCCATGGAGGATCCTGACAAGAATGAATAAAGGACCACTGATGAATTGATGACCATGGTTAGGTCAACTACCAGAGGTAGGATTGGTCGGTCACTATCAGAGGTTCGTTCAAGTTTGTAAAGATAGTAGCCCCTTTAACGCGGCTTACTCATAAGACTGAGAAGTTTGAATAGACAGAGAAATACGAGAACAGCTTTTAAGAACTGAAGCAAAGGTTGGTGACGGCCCCTATGTTGGCGTTGCCGGATGGAAAAAGGAGATTTTGTGATTTGTAAGTGACGCTTCGCATAAGGAATTAGGGTGCTTCTTATATAGCATAGCAAGATAATCGCGTCTGCGTCAAGACAATTAAGGGAATTTAAAATTCGATATCCCCACCCATGAGCTTGGGCTCGTGGCAATAGTTTTTCCCTAAAGATTGGAGGCACTACTTGTATGGAGAGAAGTGCAAGATTTACACAAATCATAGGAGCTCTAGTACATTTTTACGTAGAAAGAGCTCAACATACGCCAGAGGAGGCGGTTAGAGCTAATCAAGAATTATGATTGGGAGATTCTTTATCATTCGGGGAAAGCCAATGTGGTGGCTGATGCCCTTAGTAAAAAGGAGAGGCCCAAGATGATAATGTCTTTGGGATAGTTTATAAGAGATTTTGAGAAAATGGAAATAGAAGTGAAGGTAACCGGAGCCGGTACCGAAAAGCTGTTTGAGATTGCAATACAGACCAAATTTTTGGAAAAGAACATATTGTGCCAGAAAAAGTGATGAATGAAGGCAGAGAGTCAATGACTGGAGAAGAGATCCACATCGAGAAAGATGATAAGGGGATAGTGAGGTGTTCCTACAGAAATTGGGTTCCAAAAGTTCAAGAGCTTAAGGATGAGAACTTAGATGAGAGCCATAGTTTGAGGAATAAGATTTAGGGCAAACCCTGAATGTGATAGTCAGGGAGGTTGCCATCAAGAAAGAAAGAACCCATAACATAATAGAGTGGAAAACAAGGTTTTTAATGTATAAGATAACCCCGATTATGGGAGAAGGTTGAAACATTTCATACTAAGGAAACAGAAAGTCGAGTAAGGAAAGGAGACCCGAGATGGTACTCCTATACGACAATTTATGGACCAGTCTAGACAAAACTTAGACTATTATCCCCAACCACCACCCTGAGGAAACAATGCGGTGAGAAATTCTTTCAGGACCTTTAAGTCGCTAAGCTCTCAGAGTTCCAAGGAACAAGCTGACCCAGTCGAGGCAAGAGCCTGGCTAAAGGAAATACATGAATCATTTGAGATTCTAAATGATTGACGAATCACAAAAGACTATTTTTGTCACTTACCCTCCTAAGAGAGAGGCCACCCGCTGGTGAAAGACCAAGAAAGGCACGGAGCCAGAGGTTAGAATAAACTGATTTAAGTTCAGTCAATTGTTTTCGGGAAAGTAATTCCCAAAGATAAGGAGATAGTGTAAAAGCTTTAGAGCCAGAACAAGGGCAGACGAGTATGATGAATTATGAATCTAAGATGTAAAAGTTGTCAAGATTCGTTCTGAAGACACGAATCCAGAATGACGGGATGTTTGAAATCAATGATTATGTTGTGTTGGTTCATGAAATAATGATAAGAGAAAGGAATATAACGGCAATAGAGTTTGAGGAATGATAAGGGAGTTGGGTATGAGGAAACCCTAAAGACTCGTAGAAATAGAAATAGAAGAGTATGTAATCGTCAGGATGAGGGTGATTCACCATGAGTTAAAATTGATGGTTGAGGGCATAAGAGATACATATATTTTATCCCCTGTAAGTTGGGAAGATTCGAGGAAACCTTGAGATAATTCGAAGGATAAATAATGAGACGCGGATAGACTGAGGAGACAAGAAAGTAAGAAATTAAGAAAATTGGATGAAGGAAGTGACCTTCAAGAAGGTGAAGTGTAAGATCGGTGGCATGATACCCAGAAAGGGAGACGCCAGATATGAAAGATATCCCAACATTGAGGTGACTGTTGAGATAAACAACAAAAGTAAATAAGGAATTATTAAGAAGAAGTTCACGTTGAACATGACCAATATCTTCCAGGTCATCCTTGTTATCGTTACCAAATTAGGCAAGAAAAGCGGATGACCATTGTTATCTTTTGGAGGCCATATTGATTGACCTCATTTTGAATACAGATGTTATTGCGAAATTAGGCATATACTATCGAGGTGGGAATGATTGAATAAGACACCCTTATCAGGGGTATATGACTTGATTTATCCATGGAAGGATGCATGTACCTTTTTAAAGATGGAATTAAGGATAGAACATCGGTAACTTAAAACGAATCCTAGGGGAATGCCTAAAGGTTGGCATTTCACCCTTAATAGGGGCAGTATGAGTTTTGACAGTATGATTGGGAAAGGGTTAAGGTAACAACAACCTTTAAGACTCAGTGGAGAAATTTTTCAGAAGTATATAGACAATGGTTCTAGTAATAGTAAATGGTATTTCGATATGCCCTGTATCTAGGGAATACAGGAGGAACTATTGAAAGATAACCTTAGAGGTTTTGCATGGAGAAAGGTAATATTCAAAATTCTCAAGAATAAAAATGTTGATAAAAGGAATATGACGTGATTATAATGACGCCAAGTGTGGCACGTGTTAAACCACGAGAAAGTATGGATCGAACCAGTAAAGGTCGGAATTGTTCAGGGCAATTAGGACCTAAGACAAAAGATGTTCTAAGTACGATCGAGAGTCAGTCGCGACAGTGATTAACCTCTAAAGACTGAGGCAATAACTTATGGAAAAATGGTGATTTTTTTTTACTCATCAGATTTTAAGGAAAGCATTTTCACATAAGCTGTGATTGAAATAAGGTAGAAAATTTATTTGGAGATGGTTAAAGTGACATTGACTGTAAGGAAATTTTACTATCAGGAAAGGCCAAAGAGGTGGCCGACACTTTAAAGGTAAGAGGATAATTATAGGCGCTTGTGCCAAAAGAATACAGTGATGATGGTTAAAACTGTGAAGGTTGTATTATGGTTTGGAAGATTGACATTCCTTCTGATGACTGTGCAATACCCAACCGTAATAGTAGTTGGTAAAGGTTTAATTCGTGTAATCGCCATGAACGGGCTATCTATCTTAGAAGGTCCTATCTTGAGAATAATCCAGGACCATATTTCAAAAAGGACTAAACGAACCTTTGAGTTAAGTCTTCAATTGAAGGCATACGATTAAGAATGGTATTAACCTGCTATAGTTGCTTTGATTGAAACTCTTCTGCAATTTTATCTGCTTCATGTCATGAATGTATGTCAGGATCAGGAGTGTTCTTCATGAATCAGGAATGGTGATTATGTTACCTCCTTAGAAGGATTTGATACGACATGTATGGACTCCGTATGGTTAGATATTAAGATTTCATGGAAAATGAATGACGACAGTAAGTCAGTGGTGGACCATAGTAGTGCAGCAATGATTCTGCGAGTAATGAGTCGATTACAACCATGAGAGTTGTATTGGAATGGATGTTGAGATTAAGTACCACTAATCGGGTCATGGTGATGTATAAGTTATCATTGAATAGACTAATTAGGTAGATTATTTACCTATTGAATATTTATTCCTCCTTATTAATTGAGGGTCGTATGACTATACGAGGAAGTTTGCGATGCAAGCATAGAATTCTAGTAACGATGATGTCTAGAATGAGATCCCAGATTTGATTTTCAATGTCAAGGGAGTTTCAAAGGTGATTGTGTATAAGCTCGAGGAAGAGCATGGGTCCATAGAATGATGGACGGGATAGCGAAAATATTTAGGCATGTGAAATACGATGCTATAATACTTGATGTTGATATAAATACATATATGTTTTGTTCTCCTATGACAAACCTCTATAGTTCAGAGGTAGATTCCAAGCCAGATATTTTATGGCAATAATTTTTTTCATATATACAATTCTCTTCAGTTCGTTCTTTTCTCTTCTTTTCATTTCATGTAAGCTGAGAAGAACAACCCTTCCAGAAGGGGAGGTATTGCCGAATGACTATCTATCTTTGTGATAGAAGCCTAGTAGGATACCACATATTGTTTAATTGCTTGTCAAGTACTAAAGGCTGGCCACCTTCTGTACTAACTATGCAATAGAGCAAGTGTTCATGATCATAGTGATCTCTCAACAAATTCCTTTACTTCTATATGATTGATCAAACTTTGGGAAATAGAAACATCTGAAAAAGGAGTAGTAAAGTTATGGTGGTATTCAGAATGGAAGCACATTCGTGATACTAAGATTGACGTGGTTATTAAAAGGTTATAGAACGCTAACAAGCAAAAGTATAACCAGTATAATATTAGGAACGGAAGGTAGTAGCGATTACGAGCTGGAAAAGAATAGGTATTAGGAAGCAAAAGCTCTAATGCTAAAAGCTATAATAAGAGTCTGTGCAATAGACTTGAAAGAATTTGGAATGATCACTTAACACGGATTAAGTTTTCTTACGACAATAGATCATATGTCATTATCGAGATGTCGCCTTATGAGATCCTTGAGGGAAGACAATGTCGATCTCCCTTATGTTAGGATGAAGTTGTAGAGCGCAAGATGCTCGGACCCGCAGTAGCCCAAAGGGCTATGGATATAATAGATCTAATCAGAGGACGGCTGGTAGTAACCCAAGATGGACATAAGAGGTATGCTGATTTGACTCGAAAGGACAAAGAGTATGAAATAGGGGACCTAGAAATGTTATAGGTATCCCTTGGAAAGGATTGATGAGGTTCGGAAAGAAAGGAAAGCTAAGTCCACAAATTGTTGGACCCTTGGATATATTAAGACGTTTTGGGAAGTTAGCATATGAGCTAGCCCTACCCCCGAACATGTAGTAAGTTCATAGCGTGTTCCACATATCAATGTTAAGGAAGTGTAATTCGGATGCCAGACAAATAGGGGCATATGAGTGCATAGACATACAACCAGACGTAACCTATATGGAGCAACCAGGAAGGGTTATAGAGTGAAAAGGAACAAGTGCTTAGGAGAAGGATTATCAAACTCGGCAGAGTTTGGTGGTAGAACCACAACGTGGGAAAATTTACTTGAGAGTTAGAAAGTGCAATGCTAAGAAAGTATCCCTATTCATTTTTATCTGATTCCGGGACGGAATCCTTTTAAGGAGGGGAGACTGTAATAACCCCAATTTTTGGAATTTTTTGAAACACGGATGAATAGTAACTTTTGCTGATGATGCTGATTAAGAAAAATTATCAGACCACGCTATATAGGAGTACTGTTATGGAAATTCTAAGATCGTATTAGTATTCCATAAAGTAAATAAGTGTATGTAAAGATCGTCAGAATCCAATTCCGAACACTTTGATTTTTCTCGAAAATCCACCAGATACCGAAAGAATTGAGTATAAGGTAACATGATTAAAGGGATTTAAATTCAAGGATTATAAGAGAGGATTATAAAAAGGAATATAATGTATTGAGAAAGGTTAAGGGAACCCAAGTAATAAGATCCCGGGTATGATCCCTCAAACGATCAACGAGAAAGAGAGTTAAGCGAACCGTAAAACAAATAAACGTCCAAGGGGCAAGCAAATGCAAGTAACATGAGAAGGAAGCTTCTAATATAAGCTAAAACATGTGGTTAGAAGCAAGGTGACATCATCACACCACAAGAATGAGACATGTGGCAAAGTAGTGATGCAAGCAATGACATAAGCAAGTGAAAACAAGATATTTAGCCAATAATTAACCACAACCATGCATTCTTTGCACAAATATCAAGGCAAGACAAGCAAGCAAAAGCTCTCCCCCATTTCTTTCTTCTTCCATTCGGCCTTTTCAAGAAATGAAGAAATAGATTTTCAAAACTCAAGTTCTAGGCCATGGAAAATTATAAGGTTTGTTTCCTTGGATCCTATATTTCATAACTTAGTTATACCATGAGTTTAAGATCAAGATTCCATGGTTTGCATAGCTAATCCACTCATCAAAGATGATGATGAATAGTAGTGAATAGTAACTTACTTTGATTTTCTTGATTTTCATGAAAGCTTAAGGTTGATTAAGCATAGATCAAGGTTCCTAGAGGCTTGTTAGTGACTACCCACTCTCCAAGGAAGGTATAAACTCTTGAACCCTTAGTTTTAAGTTTGGTTTGTTTGGATGATAATAGTGCTTAGATGAATGGGTTTAGTTTGATGTTGATGGATGTTGGATTGTTGTTGAATTGGTGATGATTTGGTGTAGTTTAAACTTTGGAAATCGTTAGGTTATAGCCGTCGTAATGCCCGATTTTCTATAAACTGTTTTGTGATTAACTGTTGGACCCGAAAACCCACTTCTATAAACTAACCACTTCCATGCTTAGATAGGTTATGTTTCAAGCTTCGTTTTGATATGTGGTTTTCTTGAATCCGATGTACGGTTTAGGAGAAACGACCGTTTTAAGTAACGGTGTTTCGCGAACGAACCTTTACCCCTCGCCTTACTTTGAAACCTTGGTTAAGGCCCTTAAATGACTAATTAGAGCATGAAACATTTATGTAGAGTGTGTTAGGCAGTTGATAAGACACTCGCGAAAGAATCGCCTTAAAACTCGTAATGGGTAAATTATTAAAAATGGTGGAGCCGAGGGTACTCGAGCGACTTAAGTAAATCGTTAAGCGCAAACCGCGCGTTAGAGTCTGAGTTGGTTAGAGTATAGATTTACAAGTGACTTTGGTTTAATTCCAACTTACTTGTTGCTTATAGGTTACCAGACTCGTCCCGAGCCATTCGTAACCCCCAGTCGCTCAGGCAAGTTTTCTACCCGTTATAACTGTTGTTGTGATGTATAGAGGTATTTGCATTATCTTGCGATAGATGCATGTTGGTTAATTAGCAAATGTTGCAATATATTGAAGCATGTTGCTATGGTATATATATATGCATGCCTGTTTCGTATTCTTTCCATATATATAATTGTTGATTCAGTTGATAATACCTATGCTAGAGGATAGCGGTAATTTGCATATACCCTTAGTATAGGGACCCAAAGGTGAAAATATTTTCTAAAACCGGGAGTCGAGGATCCCGAGTAGATTTTGTATATATGGATATAAATATATATATATATATACTTATATATATATGGTCATAGTTTTCAAAACTATTAATCGAATAAGGTTTATTCGATAACTTTATTTTATTAATGAATATTATCTTGAATATTCATTCGAGGGCTTATGACTCAACTTATTTTATTTATTGAATATTATTTGAATATTAATTTGAGGATCTATGATTCCGATTATTTGCTGAGATATATTCTTTATTTTATTAAAGAATAAGGTGTCGATAATCAAACTCACTTTTGAATATTCAAATAAAGATAGTACTTTCGTATAGGTATATCTTTGGATATTTAATATTCATTTCAAGTATAAGTTTCAAAACTTCTACTTCAATTATTTTTATAAAGATTATTCTTTATAGAAATATTATTTAAATAATAATATTCAGATATTTTCTAATATATTGGGACTGATTTATTTTGTTAAATCAGCATCACTCCAAACATTCTTAAAAATGTTTTGCGAGTCTTCAAAATGATTTTTAAAAGTTAGAGCGGATCCCAAAACTCATTTTTATATTTAAGATCCTCCTTTCGAAGGGGATTTAAATACTCGCTCAAAACCTGAGGGATCCGGCTCTGTGGTGTGTTTTATATTCGCAACAAGGTTGCTGTTTTGATAAATGAATTGATTACTTACCCAACACTCGGGAAGTAAAATTCTTGGAACAAGTTAATCCATTAACAGGCATCGCCTGGGAAATATCGGTGAGTTCTCCTTTCCAAATAGATACGACTTCTTGGTGGAGCCGTATCAACAAGTTTCTACTTGGGGAAAGTGGGGACAAGCTTTACGTTTCAGAGTCATGGATTTCATCTGAACTAGGAGTGGCGTAAGTGGCCGAGTAGCGCCGGCCCAGCCTTATTATATTGGCCCAAATGGCCTGGAAGTTCCGCTAAGGCGGTCCATTCCTTAGGAGTTCAGTGTTCGGTTGACAAGTAAATCCGACAGGTTCTCCTCTACATGTAGAAAATGGTGGGGTTGTACTACTACGACTGATCATCGTAAGTGGTCTTCCTGGCGCGGCAAACTCCCGTAATGAGTTCATCATCCAATTGGATATTTCTGCAACACTACCCAGAGCACTTCGATAGAAAGGCTACGGTTGGGCGATTGTTGAGTGTTGGCAGGGTCAAGTTTTCAAAATGATGTTTGCATCAAATGAAGTATCTCGTAACTTCATTTTATTTTGATGATATTTTAAAGATTTAATCTATTCAAATCTGGTCTTGTAGTCTCATCTACGTGATGAACTTTTGAAACTAATTATAACTTGAACGGTGGTAGTTCAAGTAGTATTTGGAAAAGATATAAGTATATTGGAGTATCTTGTAACTTCATCTTTTAAACTTATATCTAGTAAATGATTATCTTATGCATGACAAAGATTTTCAGAAAAACGTTGAGACAAGGTTAGATATATGAGATCACCTTGCAACGATATTTTTATACAGTTATACACTGGAACTCTGTGTATATTATGCATGGAAGAGGACTTCCAAGATTTTGAAAAGTATATATGTATATATACTGAATATTTTGCGACTTCATCGCATTAAGATATCAAACTTGGTTCATTTCTTTTGACCAAGACTTTCATGAGTACTATGAGAATGCTCATATATTATAAATTATTATACATATTATTTCGGTGGGCTTGCTGCTCACCCTTGCTTTCTTCTTTCATCACACAACATCAGATAGACAAGATGAACAGGACCAAGCTCCTAATTCGCGAGCTGATAGGAAACGTTCCGCAGTTTTCTAGAAGCACTTATGCCGCCATAGCTGAGGTAGGAACTACCAATAGGCTAGGCTTTCAACTTTTGATGTATCAGATTATGTATATTTATGAATTGTAATAATGGCAAAGAAAATGTAAATTTATTCAGAAAACCTTTTAAGGTGTATTGGCAAATAATTGTGGAATAAAATGACTTGTGATTATTTTTGGATGTTCATCTCTGAGACTATAACGTGTGGTGTGTGTGTTTATTGTGGGGTCACAGTACAGAGTAGTTGATTAATTATTAAGATTGGGTGTTATTAAGGGAAATGGAACTCGTGACAACCCGGATCCCCGACCCCGGATTTGGGGGTGTTACAACAAGTCTTAATTTATTGACCTCTTTCTCAAGGTCTGTGATCTGTAAACTTAACAGTTCATTATCACGACGTGCACAATCTAAGTTACCTCTTAGATGATAAACCATTTCAGCATCAGAAAGTTTTACCTCTATTCTTGACGATGAAGCTTTTCCATCAACAGCCATAAGAGCAAGATTTCCTTCTTCTTCATCTTCACTGTCAGTATCATCCCAGCTTCTTCCCTTTGCCAGATAAGCCCTTTCAGAGTTCTTTCTTACTTGCTTTGGCTTCCTACATTTTGTGGCAAAGTGTCCCAACTCATTGCAGTTATAGCATCTAATGGTGCTCCGATCAACCATCCCTGTTTTGTATCCACCACTGCTGGTGTTAGAGGATGAAGATCCACCTTTCTGGAATTTGTTGTAGTTGGACTTGTACTTAAGCTTGGGATTCCTCTTGAATCTGACATGGGAAAATCTCTTGACAATTTGGGCCATTGACTCGTCTTCCAATTGCTCCAGCTCTTCCAAGGAATAAAAATCATCACTTGATTGATTTGTAGTAGGAGGATCATATTCTGCTACTAACTCATTTTCCTAACCCTTGGAAAACTGTACCATTCTTTCTAACTGTTGAGATTGTTGTTGTTGTTGACCTTCAACTACAAGTGCAGTAGATGTGCTGACCATTCTATCCTTCCCGTAGACTTCCTTCTGTTGAATCTGCTCCAACTCATAGGTTTTTAACACTCCATAGAGCCTGTCCAAAGAAATCTCACTCAGATCTCTAGCTTCTCTAATGGCAGTGATTCTATGTTCAAGATGAGCTGGCAGTGTTAAAAGGAACTTTTTGTTGACCTCCCTGATTGAATAATACTTTCCATTGATGTTCAGGTTGTTGATCAACGCATTGTACCTCTCAAACACTTCAGTAATTCCTTCTCCTGGATTTGATTTGAAATGTTCATATTCAGAGGTTAGGATTTCCAACTTGTTCTCCCTAACTTCCTCTGTGCCTTCATTAATTACCTCAATAGTTTCCCACATGTGTTTAGAATTTTTACAGTTCATCACATGTCTGTTCATCAAGGGATCAAGGGAATCAATTAATATTAATTGAAGGCTGGCATCCAAGGAGGCTTCTTCCTTCTCAGCAGGAGTAAAATCTTCGGGCTCTTTTGGATAGGTTCTAGCTTTAGTAGTCATCACACCATCTATTATTACCTCCGGTTCAATAACCATCGGAGTTTTTATACCCTTCTTTAACAAGTTTGAATATTTGGGATTTGCAACTTGTAAAAATAATAGCATCTTCTTCTTCCACATGATATAACTCTCTTTATCAAATTGTGGAATTTTAACGGTTCCAACTTTATGTGAAGTCATTATGAATTTTTGAATAAATAAAAATTCAAGGAGTTGAAAAATCACAAAAGTCTAGGATCTTGATTTGTTCGTTAATCAGAAGGCTCTGATACCAATTGTTAGGTCCCAATGTGTTTGTAGAAGGGGGGGTTGAATACAAACAGTACCAAATAATCGAATAAATGCGGAATAAAAAATGTGAAACAAAATTCAAGTTAAATAAAAATATTTTTAAACTTGAAAGGTGTTACAACAACTGTATCGATTATAAGGTATTAATCTCAAATCAATTATCACAAATCTAGAATAAATTCGACATGAACTTTTTCTATTTTTGCAATAATTAGAATCAAATGCTAAGCGCGATTTGAGATTAAGTTCTAGGGATTTTGATCCGCTAGATTGTTACACAAGAACAAGATAAAGATTTCTAGTTGATTGGATTTAACTTTGCAATCTAGAAATTGATCTTTGAATTTCAGCAGAGAACAATGAAATATTTCTTAGGCGGCTGCTGTGTTCTTGTATTTTTCAGTGTGTGAATGTCTTCTGCTTCTTTTTCTTTTTCTATGCAATCCAACAAAATTACTTGAACTGCAATGACAATCGGTAGGACAATCTCTTTGGCTCAGCAAGACTTTCAGTAGGACTTTCAATTGTACTAGCAAGACAATCTGATTGAACTACAATGACTATCGGTATGACAATCAGTTGAACTAGCAAGACAATCTCCTTCCTAGTGTAACTTTCGGTATGACAATTGAAATGACTTGGCATGACAATCGGTATGACAATCCAGATTGTCATGCTAGTTCATTTTCAATTGTCTTGCTGATTTAAGACTGTTTTTAAACCAATTAAACTTCTGAAAATTCCTAAAATTAATTCTGAATTAATTAATCAATTAATTTAATTAATCAATAAATTAATCTTTGCAGATATAATTTATTTACTTAATTAAATTATATGACTTAATTAATTAATAGAGAATTAATACTAACCCTGAGCAGCATCCATTCTTCTGAATATCTTCTGAAAATCACTGAGAATTATGAATCAATTCCACCACTTCAACGTTGACACTCGATGTACTGTCTGGTTCATGAGTGACTAACTTTCGTGATGTTTCTTCATGTCTTGACTTTGACGCTTTGATTTTCTTCGGATTAAATCCTTGTAATTAATTGATACCCTGACGAGATCTCTGTCACTTGATTAAATCCACGATCTTGATTTATATCACTGAGGCATGATCAACTTCTTGAACTTCTTCCAGTGAATTAACTCCTCAAGTCTGTAGATGAACCTTGTTTCTGAATCCTTTGACAGATATTACTTTGCGAGATCTCTCTGACGGTCGATCCACTATTTACTTATTACATTCTTATTTGAGTTGAGTTGAATCCTCGAATATACAAATAGGCTATGACATATGACTTACAACAATGGTCCACAAGATCGATACCTAGGGAATGTACTAGTCCCATACCTTATACACTCCGAAAGATAGCCTACTCTTGATACTGTTAGGTCACACAACACTATAGAAGGGGGTTGAATATAGTGTTTTTACAATCAAATCGATTTAGAACACAAAGTAGTAGTTTATTCAATCGTAATAAACTCTGTTACAGTAGGTTAAACTACTCTCTCAGTGATGAACAATATCACTAGGAGCTGCTAGGGTTACAAAAAATAATATTCTCGTGAATGATAACACTTATAGTGTAAACCCAAAGCTGTGTTTATTTAGTACACAGTTATAAGATATCTTCTAATTGATATGAAATATATCTCTTCCTAAAATATATCAATCATATATTATCTTCTACAAGTCTTCTAGTCGTCCAACTCCTAAATTATATCTTCTTTTGTTTTAGTCCAGATCCTCTCCTAGAAATCAACCACACTTTACTTCTGAAGCATATCCATCCTTAAGTTCTGATATCAAAAGTTCTGATATCTTAAGTTCTGATATCTTCCTGTCTTCAGTAAATTCTGATTTCCAATAAGTCCTGATAAGTCCTGATATTAAGTTCTGAAACTAAACAAATCAGATTAGACATGACATCACAAATATATCTAACAATCTCCCTCAACTTGTAAATTATGAAAAATATACAAGTTAATAGATTTGATGATGTCCAAAACATTTTAAGTACAAATGCAATGAGAGTTTATTTAGACAACTAACTACAACTTACAGTCCTTGCAGCTTTTACCAATCTTACTGAATCAATCTGAATCCAAAATGATTCTTGACAAAGTTTGATATCAACTTCTCTTCTGCATTTCTCAGGACTTGAGCTAATGTAACCTTGACTTGTTTCATTTCTTCCTTCATCTTGACTTCCAATCTGATAGATGACAGTCCTAAGTGCTGAAATGTGATTTCTTTCCAATCCATCTTCAAGTCTGATAACTTTGGGATGTGAAGAGTCTTCATTGTAACATAAGCATCTTCCTTTCAGAATTACTTCTACCTTAGCAGAATTTTTTCTCATAGGAATTTCTCTTTCATCATCTTCAACTATCTTTGGAATAAATTCTGCAACCCTTGATCCAGAGATTCTGGCTTTATCCCTTATGGTCTTCATGATGAAATTTGACCATCTTCTGGTAACCTCAGACTTTATCTCCAAAAGATAATGAAAGAATTGAAGTTCTTTAAGAGATTTGTTCAGCACATCTGATTCTGACATTCTGTATGTTCTTCCATCTTTAAGAAATAGAATCAGCTTCTCCTTGATTTTACTCTTATCATGAGTATCCAGTACCACTTGAACAGATATAACCTTGTCAAGGTGTTTCTGTGTAACTTCCTCAAGTGGTTTGTCAGTTAATAAAAATGGATCTTTGATAGTTACTTTAACTCCTGTTTTGATCTTGGCATCGCTTGATCCTAACCCAGATCTATCTCTTGCTTCTCTGGCATTCAATCCAACAGTCATGAAATCAGATATCAGTTGACTTTTCTTAGGATCTGATGGTTTAACATTTTTCCATAGGAGTTTCTTCTTATGAGCAACTGTCATCTTGTTCAAATTAACTTGAGCTATGTCAGAGGTTGATGTCTTGATGACTTGTTCAGGATTTGCAGATTCTTCTATAGCTTGTTATTCTGAACTTTCTTCACTCTGAACAACTTGAGCTCTGTTAGAGGTTGTCTTAGATTCTTCTGTCATCTTTCTTCTTTTCAGAGTTTCAATAGTTTCATCTTCAGTAGCTGTATCATCCAAGACTTGTACTATCTTGCGCACAGAATCCATCAGAATTTGAGGAATCTCCATCTTCTATTTCTTGACTGTCTCCCCAACTTTTCCTTTTCCCTTGTCTTTGGGATCAGTAGTAGTTTGAGATCTAGTCCTTGATGTAGGAATCTATGTGGCAGATCTTTCTTTAATCACAATACTTTTCTCCTTAGGTCCGGGAGGCTTCTTTGCATTAAAAGCTTTAGACTTAGGATTTGTCTTCTCAGCTGCAAATCTAGCTTCTTCCTCCTTTAAAGTCTCTAAATCCATTCCAGGATTATGCTTGAGAAACAATCTTTTAGCAATTTCTTCATCAAGAGCCTGAATCTTGGGATCCTTATAGTAGACAGTAGTCTCCCTTCCCTTAAGCTTCAGAGTTTGTAAAAACTTCTGAGAGTCTTGACTTCCTGACTGAATCAGAATATCAGATTTTCATCAAAATTTGATTATCAGAACTTGCTATCAGAGTTTGAGCATTCACAGCTTCAGAACTTGAATTCTTCTGTGTAGACGATTTTCTAGAATCAGAAATTAGTTTATGTGAAGAAACTTTGCTGCTTTGCTTGCCTTAACCTTGTACTTTGCCTTTGCTAGGGTTTCCCTGGTCATCTTCAGAATTATCCTTTTTCCTCAGTATTTGGCTTGGTGAGCATTTGGACTTAACTACCTTCTCCCCCTTTTTGGCATCATCTGACAGGAGTAGAGAAAGAAGAAGTTCCACTGAAGTTTGGATTTCATTGAGCTATGTCTGTTAAGAAGCTTGATTCTGCAAGACCTCATCTAGTTGGGCCTGCTACTTAATTTGAGCTTGCTCAATAGCTTCCATTTTTTCATGAATTGGTCTGATAAACCTATTCTTGTCTAGCTTGAGCATCAGGTCCAACTTATCAGCATTTTTCCAAGAAGTTTATCAACCTTTTCATGAGTCTTGGAGTGTAGACCTTGAAGATTTTTAGTACTGAGAGCAGTGACTTTAAGTTGTTGCTTGAAATCAGAACTTGTCAGCAACTCATCAGCTTTTGAAATATGTTCTAACAAAACGTGTGAGCTAGGAATGAAGTCAGGTTCATTCTACTTCTTTGTCCATTCAACTCCTCTAAAAGTTTCCTCCCATGGAACATGAGCATCTTCTTCAACAAACTTAAGTAGTGCCTCCTTTCCAAGAATTGGAGCACTGACTGGAGCACTTGCTGGAGCACTGTCTCCAGAACTTGATAAAATCTCATCATCTTCTGATAACACCAGAGTGTGTGTAACTGAAGGAGATTCTGGAACAACTTCATCTATTTCAGGTTCCAAATCCAGAATTGGAGTAGTAGGAATTTTAATATTTATTATTGAAGAAATAGGCGGAGTTGACACATTTGCTAGTGGTGCATCCAAATACAAGACAGATGGAATATGTAACCTGTGAATGTCAATTTCAGGACTTAACCCTGAATCTTCAACCGTAGCTGTTTCTTTGAATGGAGAGATAGGAGGTGTGATCACTATATCATGAAAAGTATCTTTAGGTGCTGGAAGAGTTTCAATTACAATAGGTTCTGATGAGATCAGAGATTCCTGATCCCCTTCCTCAGCATCTTCATATTGAGATTGTGTAATTTTCACACCTGCTCTAGTCTTCTTTGATCTGGACTTTGGTTGTGAAGGAGTTGCTTGAGCAGCATCAGAACTTGAAAGTCTTTTTCTTTTTAAAATCCCAGAATCCTCAGCTTCATTTTGTTTCTGAGGAGTTACCTCTTCAGCTTTTACCTCCTTCTGAAAAATTACCTTTTCAGCTTCTTTTGTCACAGGTTCTGATGCAGGAACCTGGACTTGATCATCCTCATCAGATTCATCGCTCAAAATAATCCTTCTTCTTCTCCTTGGTGGAGATTTAGGCACAAAGATAGTCCTTTTAGGCCTAGAGGATTTGTCATATTTTACAACTGGCACTTTTTGAGAAGTACCAGAGGTTTTGAATTTGAGAGGTGAGGTTGTGATAGTAGGTGCTGATGGTTGTGGTTGAGAGGATTGAGCTGGTTGAGTATTGGTAGGTTGTGTAGGTAGAGGTTGTGCTGGTGCTACATCAGGATATATGGTGTTGTATGTGTGAGGATCAGAATTTACTAAGAACTATTTTACATATTGAGGAATTTGCAGGGGTCTTAGTACATTCTTCTTATTATCAGCAGATAATAAGTCTGTGAAAGCCCTTTTGTGAAGTTTAAAGGGTTCAATTGTCTCACTAAAGTTTTGAGGTGCATCAGAACAACAGAAATTATATATAAGCTGACAGAATCTAGCAAAATATACTGTGTTGCTATCTTCTTTCATCCTATCACCTATAAAACCCAAAATAGCAGTAGCATAATCAAAATGAGTTTGATTAAGAAGGGCATGCCCAATTTTCTGACTCATTATTGGAATAGCATCAAAGTTGGAGCATTTATTGGCAAAGGCCTTGGTAATACAGTCGAAAAAGAAGCTCCACTCCCTCCTGATGTAGGGCCTCTTCAGTTGTCCCAGCTTGGACAAAGATTTTTCATACCCAAGATTTGCCATCATATTTTGAAGAGCTGACTCCCCAACTTGTGAACTGAAAGTACAATTTTCTGGTAGATGCAATGCTTTTCGAACAGTGGACAGGGTTACCAAGTGCTCATCTTCCCCTGTTGTAAAAATGATGCTTGGGGACCCATTTTCACCACCATTATCATAAACTCAGGACCTCCAAAACTCCAGAATTTGCTTGCCTGAGAGAATCTGTGTTGGGTCAGAGCATACCCAATTTCACTTCGAGATAGAAAGTCTTGAATGAAGTGAAGTTCTGAAGGAGCCTCGTCCTTGTTGAGAATAGCCATGTAGTTATTGGGAACAAACTTGGCTCCATCATAGATAAGGTCCTTTGGTGCCATTTCTGTGAGAAACTAAGTGAAAATTTGTGTGTTTGCAAGGTGTTTGATAAAATGCCTGTAAGAAAGTCCTTCAGAAAATAGAGTGAAAAAAGAGAAAAAGAGAGTAAAAAAATAAGAGATAAGATAAGATAAGAGAGAAGTTAAAAGATTTGATAATCTTTTATCTCTAATATTTATACTCTTTCCACTCAACGGCTCTTTTTGGAAGTAAAACCAACATTTTACACCTTGCAGCATGTAAACAGTCAAAACATTATTAGTGGGCACGGTACACGTGCAGTAATTATTGCTCACATGCGGTTACCAAAACAAACACGCAACCCATTAACCAAATGATTATCACTATTTTTATCTTCACTTAATTACTTTTGTAATATCCGGGATATATCGTGTAATTATTTTGCTATTAAATAATTATTATGTGTGTTCAGTATCTATTCTGTGAGTTAATTGTTAAATATTATCTGTACTTGGATATTCAAAAATAATATTAATTGAGTATTTTAATTTTTATATGTCCAAAATAAAACATAGATAATTGTCATATTTTCCTAATTATTTTTATGTTGATTTATGGATTTATAAGGATCATATGAAATTTATAAAATCTTTTTCCGAGTATTTAAAATCTATTTTATAAAAACAGGAACCAACTGACGTCAACCGTTGTTACGTTTTTGGAACCCGAAACTCTTCCGAGAACTCCTTCCTAAACTAATTGTAATATTCCGAGCATATTCCATGTTTCGACTTTTTCGATCCGGCATACGGTTTATTATGCGCGGGTCCCGGCGTAATATTTTCGATACAATATTCATTTCGGTAAATTAATAAAACCCGTATTTTCGATAAACGGGAGCCTTAATATTAAACTATCCCAATTATCACTTCGTAGTACGTGTAACCAGGCGCTGAGACCAAGACCGTAGTACAAATTGTACTGATTTGGATAATTATCCCGAAAACCGATACCGTTTGGATCAGTTTTTATAAATAAACGTACCGTTTTATATCCGGAATGATCCAACGGGATACTAATTTTCCGTAATTATAAATAGCCTTCTTCCGTATTTTATTTCGTATCAAAATCATTTGCAGATAGTTAATTTTATAATTTTCAGATAAAAACCCTAATTACATAAATTGTTCTAAGAATCAAACAGCAAAACGAAGGCGTTACCAATCTCTGTTTTCAAAGCTTGAGTAACCAAAACGAAGGATTTGAAGTGTTCTATCAGATTCTGAGCTTTGTTTCACTGCAGAATCAAAGGTTTATTTTCTGAAAATTTATTTATTTTCGAATTTATTTTATTAAAAATATTAAATTTTTGTTCGGATAATTGTTTGTATGATTTGATGATTGCATGTTGTAGAGCTTGTTTTCCTGATGATTTCCATATGTCATACGTCTGATTTGGAGTTCAATAACATGCTCAAAAGTGGATTTAATTTTCGAATTTCAAAATAAGGGTTTATAACCCGTATGAATGTTTTCAATTGAAATTTGGGGGTTTTTGATTCAGGGATTATTAACTGTTGATTTATAGTGGGTTGTGTTCCTTATAAAATTTGCAATCGATTGATATATAGCTCGTTAACAGAGGATGCTTGAATCGAATGGAGTTGTGTTTTAAAGATTTACGATGTTCGCCGGAAACCGGCGATGTTCTTGGCCAATTTCCGGCCAGAACAGGGATGATTAGAATGTTTTGATTTCATGAACAAGTTCCTGGTGTTGTGTAGTGTTGATCTGGAGGTGTTGGTGGGGTGAGGACGCCGGGATCGTCTTCTCCGGCCACCCCCGATTTTCCGGCGACTGAAACTGCAAAATTGCAGTTTAGTCCCTGTATTTTTTAAGATGGTGAAGTTTAGTCCATGTAGTTTGCAAAGTTTTCAAAAATAGGATTCCTGTTTATAAAATGTTTAAAAATCATATTTCCTATTTATTTTTATTATAAAAATTCATTTTTAATTTCTGAAAATTTTGAAAATTATTATTTTAATTCCGAAAATTATTTTTAATTCAAAAATAAATCTGAATTAATTAGTTAATTAATTTCAGTTAATTTTTAATTGATTAATTGGTCAATTAATTTGGAAATTAATTGATTAATTGATTTAATTAATTATTAATTGATTTTAATTAATTATTTAATTAGATATAATTATTTAAAAATGATTTAAAAATTCGGAAAAATAGTTTCGAGCTTTAAAATATTATTCTAAATTATTTCCAAGGCTCGATAATTAGTATAAAACTGTTTCGGAGCCAGAATTGGCCAACCGAACCCTGTTTATTATTCCGAAATTGATCCAACGACCCGTTTTAATTCCGAAAAATGTTTTAAAAATCATTTTAAATATTAGAAAGCCTATTTATGACCCAAGACTTCTTTATAAATAATATATCATTGGTTACGTGATGTATTATGTGTTATATGTGACTTGTTGATTGACTATCAGTCTATATATTCAGTGTTTACTTGATTATTGCATAACTTTCAATCTGTTAATCGGATTTGGGTAAAATGAAGGGTAGACAGAAGTATGTGTTGAATAGAACTCTATGAGTCGATTATTGATAGACGTTTATGATATGTGAGCAGAAGAGGCAAGGCGTAGGAAAGGGAAACAGGTAGTTGAGGAGTAAGACGATTGTGATTGGAAGTGAGTGCAGAATAGTAAGCTAGTACCAGGCAAGTGTTCTGAACTTTCTCGAGATATTGTAGTACTTGATAATCCTGTGATATTACAAGTGCTTTGAAGCACAGAAACCTAAACCATGATTCCAGTTATTGATCTTGAGCCATGAACCTTATTCTTTCTAGACCATTGATTGTTGTATACCCACACACGAACCTGAAGTATACGATACTACTCCACAAATACATGCAAACAAAATTCCAAATACTAAACTGAATTAATTATATACTCAAACATTGTATCCTATGCTTTGAAAGCCCAAATCTTTAAAACCCTGAAATGTTGATTCCTTTGTTATCCAATTCTTTCAATACCAGCATCCAAGCTTTTAAATTATCTTATTGATCCTTACAAGGATTGAAACCCTTTCATTGTTAAACACTCATTGTTGTTAATGATTCTGATTATTGTTTATTATTGCTTATTCTGTTATTATGTTAGAATTGGATTATTTTTATAAAATTGTGGACCAGATTCGTGGTCAGACCATATAATGGTCAAGTTAGGCCAATGTGTGCCTTGGATCTAGTAGTTAGAGCAATGCTGTGTGCCTTGCTCGGGGTTAGTGCGTGACTGATCAGCAGCCTAACCTTGGTTTTTAAATAAAAAGTATAATATCCATTTCTAAATCATAATCCATTGTTCACTTGATATCATAATCATGTTCACCTGATGATCATTATTCTCAGTTTTGTCATTGTGACTTGCTGAGCTAGTTAGCTCATTTGTGCGATGTTGTTTATATTATTTCCAGCTAAAAAGGAACCAGTTGGTAATGAGGATTCCCAGTCCAGCGCGAGAGCTAGGGGTTCAGGTTGAGAAAGCTGAGCTAGTAGGCTTCTTTTGGAATAATTTAAGTCTGTAAAAGTTTGTAATAAAGTTTAATACTCAGTTTGAGTTTGAATGGTTGGGATTTGAACGATATATAATATAAGTAGATGTGTGGCTTGTGTGCATACTTTAACCTATTACGATCCGTGGTAGTTGGTAAAGAGGGTCACTGCATATTATTGTTATCTTTATTATTGTTATAAGCAGGTTATAAATAAGATGTGTGTGTGGACCCCAAACTTCTGACCCGGGTTTGGAGGGCGCCACGGGTTTGGTATCAGAGCTACAGGTTATAAGTCACTGACACAAGCCTAGGTTGACGGGAATGGGTAGAGGGTTAGGATTAGAAGTAAGGAATAGAATGATAGAACGTTGAGAGGTTGAGTGTTACGGAATAACCAGTAGTAGTATAATTCGCGTCGTGGTTCGAGATTCTTATATTGTGATATAATTTCAGATAGCAGCAATGGCCGACTCTTTTATTCCTGTGTCAGCTGATCATTTAGAGCCTTCAGTTGGAGTGCCATCTTCGGATCCACATCCTGTTGTTCCACCAGTGCTGGCTATACTACCTCCACCTGTGTTGCAGCCCGTACCATTGCAGGCTATTCCACCTCCAGGCATGAGGCCACCTGTCAGAGGACCCCCACCTGCTGATTCAGGCTTTACTAGTCATTCAGTCACAGGAGTACCTTTCCAGTTCTCTTCCTATCCTGTCCCATATCATCAGTTTGAGGCTTGCCTTATGGAGCAGCGATTCCTACAGGGTCAGATCCAATTGTTATTACATATCATGCGTACCAGAGAGATGGGGAGTGGTGAGAGGCGACTTAGGGAGAGGCTCCAGGTGTTTCGTAGAGCAGCTGCTGTGAGGATTGCTGAGGCTACACATGAGGACATCACTCCTGATTTCTTAGTGGAGTGGGCTAAGTGGGTTCTAGAGGAGCTTGAGGAGATTGGAGGTCCAGATTTGCTATGAGCCAGAGATTTAGAGATGGAGATGATGAGCAGTGTTGTTACGGTTATGTAGTATGTACAGTAGTGTGTAGTGTGTATCAGTAGACTTTTGAGTTATATTTATAGACTAGCTATGCTGACTAGTGAGTAGGTTGATGTACCCTTTTTGCTTTTACTTCCGAAGCGTCTTTACGCTTATACTACCTAAAACCTTTGATCTATATATATCAATATCTTTTTCCTTTCCAGCACTGTCATTTACTTTATCACACCTGTTTTACTTTACCTTATTTATTGCACCAGTTATACCCTGTGATACCATGTACCCTGTTTTCCATGACTGTTTATATTCTGTAAAGAAGCATGCAATTTACTTAGTTACAACTGTTTTCAAAAAGAGATACCTCTATTTTACAAAACTTTTCTTTTATACAAAGATTTGATTCAAAAGCTGAATAAGTTGTTTGATTCTTTACAGAAAATGCCTCCCAGAAGAAATACCCGCACCAACACCCAGAATGAAGAAACCAACAACAATAACAACCAAGATGATACGAACCCAAATATGAACCCAGGACCCATAGACCCAGCAATAGCCCAGATTCTTCAAATCTTGGCCCAACAAACAGTTCACCTGGCACAACAACAACAAAGACAGACCAACCCTCAGGTAACTTTTAAAACTTTTCAGGCAGTAAACCCACCAGAATTCAAGGGTTCCTTAGAGCCAATTAAAGCAAATGTGTGGTTAAAGGAAATAGAGAAGGCATTTGCCTTAGTGAAAGTAAAGGAGGAAGAGAAGGTTGAGTTTGCAAGTTACTATCTGAAGAATGAAGCCACCTATTGGTGGGAAATGGTGAAGACATTTGAAGGCACATATGTTATTACTTGGGAAAGGTTTAAGGAATTGTTTTTAGAAAAATATTTTCCACAGTTTGTTCAGGATCAAATGGAGCTGAAGTTTTTAGAATTAAAGCAAGGGAACATGTCGGTAACAGATTATGAGGGTAAGTTTGAGGAATTGTCAAGGTATGTACCGTCGTATGTGGATACTGACAGGAAAAAAGCTAAAAGATTTCAGCAAGGTTTGAAACCATGGATCAGAGGGAAGGTAGCCATTTTTGAATTGGATACCTATGCAGGAGTAGTATAGAAGGCTATGATCGCAGAAACAAAGAGTGAGATATTCCAGAAGGAAAAGGAAAGCAAGAAAAGGAAAGTTGAGGGAAGTGAGGGTCAGTCACAACCAGGGAAGTTTCCAAATTTTAAGAAGGGCAAGTTTCAGCCAGGGAGAAATTTTAATTTCAGGAGACAAAATACAGGAGACGGAGGCCAGGGAAACCGTCCAGCTAATGTGAATCACCCGAATCAGTTGAGATTAACTTTTCCAGATTGTCAGGTTTGTGGAAAGAAGCATGGGGGGGGTTTGTAACAAGTTGAACGTGGTATGTTTCAAATGTAATCAGAAAGGGCACTATTCGAGGGAGTGCCGAAATCAGCCAGTAAGAGAGCCAGCAAGTAAGGATCAACCTATCTGGAATCCAGCAGTGAAGGTTCCAGCCATTGGATTTACGTGTTTCAAATATGGAAAGCCAGGACATATGGCCAGGGATTGCAAGACACCAGCCCCAGTCAGTAATACATTGAGGATTATGGGATCTACCCCAACAGTGAATGAGACTCCAAGGGCTAGAGTTTTCGACATGTCAGTGAAAGATGCTATCCAGGATACAAATGTTGTGGCAGGTACGCTCAATGTGAATTCTTTATGTGCCAAAGTGTTAATAGATTCGGGAGCAACTCGATCGTTTATTTCACAAGATTTTGTTAGCAAGTTAACTTGTCCAGTAGAGTATTTAAATGAAATAATGACTGTGGAATTAGCAAACCAAGAGCATGTAACTGTGAATCAAGTTTATGGGAATTGTGAGGTTGAGATTTCTGGTAGTAAGTTTTGTGTAGATTTGATACTATTTAAGTTAGGAGAATTTGACGTTATATTAGGGATGGATTGGTTATCTAGGCACGATGCCCAGATAGATTGTCGAAATAAGAAGGTAATGGTGAAAACGCCAGACGAAAGGATAGTAACGTTCAAGGGTCAAAAACAAGTAAAGAAGTTCTTAACGATGATTCAAGCCAAGAAGTTACTACGACAAGGATGTGAGCATTTCATGGCATATGTGATTGACAGAAGTCAAGAACCAACAAAACTTAAAGATATTCCAGTTGTGAATGAATTTTCAGACGTATTTCCTGACGAGTTACCAGGACTTCCTCTAGATAGAGAAATTGAATTTGCGATCGACTTAGCACCTGGAACAGAACCAGTATCCAATGCCCCGTACAGAATGGCTCCTGTTGAGATGAAAGAGCTAGCAAAGCAATTGCAAGAGCTGTTAGAAAAAGGAGTAATTAGACCCAGTGTATCCCCGTGGGGAGCCCCGGTATTATTTGTTAAAAAGAAAGATGGAAGCATGAGACTGTGCATCGACTATAGGGAGCTCAACAAGCTGACAATCAAGAACAAGTATCCGTTACCTAGAATTGACGATTTGTTCGACCAGTTGAAGGGAGCCAAGTATTTCTCCAAAATTGATTTAAGATCAGGATATCATCAACTAAAGATCAAGCCAGAAGATATACCAAAGACAGCTTTCAGAACAAGGTATGGACATTACGAGTTTTTAGTGATGTCTTTTGGATTGACTAATGCCCCGGCAGCGTTTATGGACCTGATTAACAGAATTTTCAAGGAGTATTTAGATAAGTTTGTTATTGTGTTTATAGATGATATTTTAATCTATTCAAAGACGGAAGAGGATCATGCGGAACATGTGAGAACGGCTTTGGAGATTTTAAGGAAAAAGAAGTTATATGCTAAATTCTCGAAGTGTGAGTTTTGGCTACAGGAAGTTCAGTTCTTAGGGCACATAGTTAGTAATAAAGGGATCAAAGTGGACCCGGCAAAGATCGAGGCAATTACGAATTGGGAGAGACCGAAAACACCCACCGAGGTAAGAAGTTTCTTAGGATTGGCGGGATATTATCGTCGATTTGTTCAAAATTTCTCGAGGATGGCCACACCATTAACAAAGCTTACACGAAAGAATGAGAAGTTTATATGGAACGACAAATGCGAGGAAAGTTTTCAGGAGTTGAAGCGACGATTGATCCCGGCACCTGTTTTGTCACTTCCAGACGATCAAGGGAATTTCATAATTTATAGTGATGCTTCTCACAAAGGATTAGGATGTGTTCTAATACAGCACGAAAAGGTGATTGCGTATGCGTCAAGGCAATTGAAACCACATAAACAGAAGTATCTTACTCATGATTTGGAGCTAGCAGCCATATTTTTCGCTTTGAAGATTTGGAGACATTATTTGTATGGAGAAAAGTGCGAGATTTTCACGGATCACAAAAGCTTAAAATATATATTTACCCAGAAGGAACTTAATATGAGGCAAAGGAGATGGTTAGAGTTGATCAAGGATTATGATTGCTCGATTAATTATCATCCCGGTAAAGCGAACGTGGTAGCAGACGCATTGAGTCAGAAGGAAAGGTTGAATGTGTTATCAGTACCTGAAGACATATATAAGGAATTTCAGAAATTGGAATTGGAGATTAGAGTTTGCAAGCCCGAGGAAGTAAAAGTGTACAGTATGATTTTCCAACCGATATTATTAGAGAAAATAAAGAAATGTCAGGAAGCTGTAATGGATCAAGATATAAATCGTTTGGTAGGGCAAGAGTTATGCACGCAGAAAGATGACCAAGGTATTCTGAGGTTTTCATCTAGAATTTGGATTCCACCGGTGACAAAGTTAAAGAATGAAATTCTACAAGAGGCACATAATTCAAGGTATTCCATCCATCCAGGAAGTACCAAGATGTATAGAGATTTAAAGAAGAATTATTGGTGGCCAGACATGAAGAGGGAAATTGCGGAATGGATTAGCAAATGTTATACCTGTCAGAGAGTTAAAGCAGAGCATCAAAGACCAAGTGGATTGTTACAGCCATTGGAGATTCCAGAGTGGAAATGGGAACATATTGCCATGGATTTCATAGTTGGATTACCAAGGACAAGGGCTAATCATGATGCCATTTGGGTTATAGTGGATAGACTTACCAAGTCAGCTCATTTTCTGCCTATAAATGAAAGATTTTCGCTCGACAAGTTAGTCCATATGTACCTAAAGGAAATTGTAGTTCGTCATGGAGTTCCAGTGTCTATTGTATCTGATCGAGATCCAAGATTTAATTCAAGTTTTTGGAAGAGTTTTCAAGAATGTTTAGGAACAAAATTGAATATGAGTATGGCCTATCACCCGCAGACGGACGACCAAAGTGAAAGAACGATCCAGACAATCGAGGACATGTTACGTGTTTGTGCTATTGACTTCAAAGGAAGTTGGGATGAGCATTTACCCCTGGTAGAGTTTGCTTATAACAACAGCTATCACGCCAACATTGGGATGCCACCCTATGAAGCCCTTTATGGATGCAAATGTAGATCTCCAATATATTGGGACGAAGTAGGAGAATGCAAAATACTTGGACCTGAATTGGTGCAGCAGACAAAGGAAATTGTTGAAATTATCCAGAAGAGATTGATAGCCGCCCAAGATCGTCAGAGGAAATATGCAGATCAGTTAAGGAAGGACATAGAATTTGAAGAAGGAAGTTTGGTATTACTGAAAGTATCACCATGGAAAGGACTAACGAGGTTTGGAAAGAAAGGGAAGCTAAACCCAAGATATGTCGGACCTTTTGAGATCCTAAAGCGCGTTGGCAAAGTAGCTTACGAGTTAGCGTTACCACCGTACATGGAGCATATTCACAATATTTTTCACGTATCGATGCTCAAGAAATATAATCCAGACTTCAGGCATGTAATAGAATATGAGCCAATTATGCTTCAGACAGATTTATCTTATGTAGAGAGTCCGATAGAGATTTTAGAAGAGAGAGAGAAAGTATTGAGAAATAAAGTGGTAAAGTTAATAAGAGTATTATGGAGAAACCCAAAGGTTGAAGAGTCAACCTGGGAATTAGAAAGTGATATGAGAGAAAAGTACCCTCATTTATTTTTTTAGGAGATTCTGAGGACCGAATCCTTTTAAGGGGGGAAGGATGTAATATCCGAGATATATCGTGTAATTATTTTGCTATTAAATAATTATTATGTGTGTTCAGTATCTATTCAGTGAGTTAATTGTTAAATGTTATCTGTACTTGGATATTCAAAAATAATATTAATTGAGTATTTTAATTTTTATATGTCCAAAATAAAACATAGATAATTGTCATATTTTCCTAATTATTTTTATGTTGATTTATGGATTTATAAGGATCATATGAAATTTATAAAATCTTTTTCCGAGTATTTAAAATCTATTTTATAAAAACAGGAACCAACTGACGTTAACCGTTGTTACGTTTTTGGAACCCGAAACTCTTCCGAGAACTCCTTCTTAACCTATTTGTAATATTCCGAGCATGTTCCATGTTTCGACTTTTTCGATCCGGCATACGGTTTATTCTGCGCGGGTCCCGGCGCAATATTTTCGATACAATATTCGTTTCGGTAAATTAATAAAACCCGTATTTTCGATAAACGGGAGCTTTTTATTAAACTATCCCAATTATCACTTCGTAGTACGTGTAACCAGGCGCTGAGACCAAGACCGCAGTACAAATTGTACTGATTTGGATAATTATCCCGAAAACCGATACCGTTTGGATCAGTTTTTATAAATAAACGTACCGTTTTATATCCGGAATGATCCAACGGGATACTAATTTTCCGTAATTATAAATAGCATTCTTCCGTATTTTATTTCGTATCAAAATCATTTGCAGATAGTTAATTTTATAATTTTCAGAGAAAAACCCTAATTACATAAACTGTTCTAAGAATCAAACAGCAAAACGAAGGCGTTACCAATATCTGTTTTCAAAGCTTGAGTAACCAAAACGAAGGATTTGAAGTGTTCTTTCAGATTCTGAGCTTTGTTTCACTGCAGAATTAAAGGTTTATTTTCTGAAAATTTATTTATTTTCGAATTTATTTTATTAAAAATATGAATTTTTGTTCGGATGATTGTTTGTATGATTTGATGATTGCATGTTGTAGAGCTTGTTTTCCTGATGATTTCCATATGTCATACGTCTGATTTGGAGTTCAATAACATGCTCAAAAGTGAGTTTAATTTTCGAATTTCAAAATTAGGGTTTATAACCCGTATGAATGTTTTCAATTGAAATTTGGGGGTTTTTGATTCAGGGGTTATTAGCTGTTGATTTATAGTGGGTTGTGTTCCTTATAAAATTTGTAATCGATTGATATATAGCTCGTTAACAGAGGATGCTTGAATCGAAGGGAGTTGTGTTTTAAAGATTTACGATGTTCGCCGGAAACCGGCGATGTTCTTGGCCAATTTCCGGCCAGAACAGGGATGATTAGAATGTTTTGATTTCATGAACAAGTTCCTGGTGTTGTGTAGTGTTGATCTGGAGGTGTTGGTGGGGTGAGGACGCCGGGATCGTCTTCTCCGGCCACCCCCGATTTTCCGGCGACTGAAACTGCAAAATTGCAGTTTAGTCCCTGTATTTTTTAAGATGGTGAAGTTTAGTCCCTGTAGTTTGCAAAGTTTTCAAAAATAGGATTCCTGTTTATAAAATATTTAAAAATCATATTTCCTATTTATTTTTATTATAAAAATTCATTTTTAATTTCTGAAATTTTGAAAATTATTATTTTAATTCCGAAAATTATTTTAATTCAAAAATAAATCTGAATTAATTAGTTAATTAATTTCAGTTAATTTTTAATCGATTAATTGGTCAATTAATTGATTAATTGATTTTAATTAATTATTTAATTAGATATAATTACTTAAAAATGATTTAAAAATTCCGAAAAATAGTTTCGAGCTTTAAAATATTATTCTAAATTATTTCCAAGGCTCGATAATTAGTATAAAATTGTTTCGGAGCCAGAATTGGCCAACCGAACCCTGTTTATTATTCCGAAATTGATCCAACTACCCGTTTTAATTCTGAAAAATGTTTTAAAAATCATTTTAAATATCAGAAAGCCTATTTATGACCCGAGACTTCTTTATAAATAATATATCATTGATTACGTGATGTATTATGTGCTATATGTGACTTGTTGATTGACTATCAGTCTATATATTCGGTGTTTACTTGATTATTGCATAACTTTCAATCTGTTAATTGGATTTGGGTAAAACGAAGGGTAGACAGAAGTATGTGTTGAATAGAACTCTATGAGTCGATTATTGATAGATGTTTATGATATGTGAGCAGAAGAGGCAAGGCGTAGGAAAGGGAAACAGGTAGTTGAGGAGTAAGACGACTGTGATTGGAAGTGAGTGCAGAATAGTAAGCTAGTACCAGGCAAGTGTTCTGAACTTTCTCGAGATATTTTAGTACTTGATAATCCTGTGATATTGCAAGTGCTTTGAAGCACAGAAACCTAAAACCTGATTCTAGTTATTGATCTTGAGCCATGAACCTTATTCTTTCTAGACCATTGATTGTTGTATATCCACACACGAACCTCAAGTATACGATACTACTCCACAAATACATGCAAACAAAATTCCAAACACTAAACTGAATTAATTATATACTCAAACATTGTATCCTATGCTTTGAAAGCCCAAATCTTTGAAATCTTGAAATGTTGATTCCTTTGTTATCCAATTCTTTCAATACCAGCATCCAAGCTTTTAAATTATGTTATTGATCCTTACAAGGATTGAAACCCTTTCATTGTTAAACACTCATTGTTGTTAATGATTCTGATTATTGTTTATTATTGCTTATTCTGTTATTATGTTAGAATTGGATTGTTTTTATAAAATTATGGACCAGATTCGTGGTCAGACCATATAATGGTCAAGTTAGGCCAATGTGTGCCTTGGATCCAGTAGTTAGAGCAATACTGTGTGCCTTGCTCGGGGTTAGTGCGTGACTGATCAGCAGCCTAACCTTGGTTTTTAAATTAAAAGTATAATATCCAATTCTAAATCATAATCCATTGTTCACTTGATATCATAATCATGTTCACCTGATGATCATTATTCTCAGTTTTGTCATTGTGACTTGCTGAGCTCGTTAGCTCATTTGTGCGATTTTGTTTATATTCTTTCCAGCTAAAAAGGAACCAGTTAGTAACGAGGATCCCCAGTCCAGCGCGAGAGCTAGGGGTTCAGGTTGAGAAAGCTGAGCTAGTAGGCTTCTTTTGGAATAATTTAAGTCTGTAAAAGTTTGTAATAAATTTTAATACTCAGTTTGAGTTTGAATGGTTGGTATTTAAACGATATGTAATATAAGTAGATGTGTGGCTTGTGTGCATACTTTAACCTGTTACGATCCGTGGTAGTTGGTAAATAGGGTCACTGCATATTATTGTTATCTTTATTATTGTTATAAGCAGGTTATAAATAAGATGTGTGTGTGTGTGGACCCCAAACTTCTGACCCGGGTTTGGAGGGCGCCACACTTTCCTGTGAAATATAACCATTACAGTAAATACTAAAAATAAGTCAATTAATTAAAATGTGACACGTAAGTATCAGAGTTTGCATCATAACGTGACTCTTATCAGAATTTAACGGTCATCAGAACATGGCTTCTGTACTCAGAAAGTGAATGACTGTTTCTGTGATTCTTCACACAAATACTGACTGGTATCTTCAGAGTTTAATCATTAGAACATAATCAGAACTTGTCCTCAGAATTTATGCAAATAATACTTAACTGTTTATCTGAAACAACTTAATCACCATAGTAATTTTCATCATTCATATGGAGTGATAGTGTGTGTATGTGAAAATGATCAGATAAGGATTAAAGTCTGATAAACTTCAGTATATCTTAGAAATAAGGCATAACTAAGAAAAGTGCTTAAAATTTGTCTTAAATTGTGAAGTCCACTGTAGAATAAAGTTATGCAAGAATCCACCTCAACTGTTTGTGCTTATTTTATGCATCTTTTGAAATTCTTTAGAAAGTGGCTTCTCAGTGTAAATGAGTTACAACTGTCATCAGAATTTATGCTATTATCAGAATATTTCTCCAGTAATCAGAGAATGTGAAAAGTCACCAAGAAAAATCAATTTTCTTTTCTAATGCATATAACTTAATACCAGCAATGGACTTGGATCTTCCCTCTCACATATTTACTCTAGATCTCAAAGGAGTACCTGATTTCAATTTTTCTTTTCTTTTATTTTCTTCAGATAAGTGAGGCTTATCAAGCGTGTAGTTCATCCTTAAGATTTACTGACATCAGAATTTGACAGATAAGAAGCAATAATCTAGTTTGTGACTTAGTAATAAGATACACAAAGTAAATTTGACTAAGATCAAAATCAGAATTTGCTTGTGTTATTGATTTCCACATATACAACTAATTCAAACATGGGAAACATAGTTTGTTAAAGACTACTAAGTCAGCATCTAACAAAATAATCCTCATTGGATTGAATAGTCACAGAACATTTAAAACACTTTCAGAGTTTATAGAATCACATCAGATGACAAGTAGTGTTTAATATATAACAATTAAGCACAAATTACATTGAGATAAGAAAATCTGTAAACACTGATCATAAAGTCTGATGTATGAGAACAAAAACTAAACAGATTTTGAGAAAGAACCTGAAACCATTCCAAGTTCATTTACCAGTCTTGTAAAAGTAGCTTCACATAGTGGTTTTGTGAAGATATCTGCTAGTTGTTGATCTGTTAGAATAAAATGCAATTCCACTGTACCTTCCATCACATGTTCCCTTATGAATGGTACCTAATATTGATGTGCTTTGTCATTGAGTGTTGAACTAGATTTCCTGTCATAGCAATAACACTTTGATTATCACAGTAAATAGGTATTTTAGAAAATTCTAACCCATAGTCCAGTAGCCGATTCTTCATCCAAAGAATCTGTTCATAACAGCTTCCTGCGGCAATATATTCTGCTTCTGCAGTTGATGTGGAAATTGATTTATGTTTCTTGCTAAACCAAGAAACCAATCTGCCTCCAAGAAATTGGCAGCTTCCACTAGTGTTTTTCCTGTCTATTTTGCATCCTGCAAAATCTGCATCTGAGTAACCTATTAGCTTAAAATCTAATTCCCTAGGATACCACAATCCTAGATCAGTTGTACCCTTGAGGTACTTGAAAATTCTTTTCATAGCTATTAGATGAGGTTCTCTTGGATCAGCCTGAAATCTTGCACAAAGACAAGTAGCATACATGATATCAGGTCTACTTGCAGTTAAATAGAGTAAAGAGCCAATCATACCTCTGTAGTTAGTAATATCTACTGATGCTCCGATATCTTTATCTAACTTGGTGGCAGTGGCCATGGGAGTTGATGCAGTAGAACTGTCTTGCATTCCAAACTTCTTGAGTAAATTCCTGGTGTACTTGGATTGATTTATGAAAGTACCTTCTTAAATTTTCTTGACTTGAAGTCCCAGAAAATAGCTAAGTTCTCCCATCATACTCATTTGATATCTTGACTGCATTAATTTGGAAAATCTTTCACAAAGTTTTGTATTTATAGAGCCAAAGATGATATCATCAACATATATCTGTACCAAAAGTAAGTCTTTTCCATGGTTGAGGTAGAATAAAGTCTTGTCAATTGTGCCTCTGTGAAATCCACTTTCCAGAAGGAATTGAGTCAGAGTCTCATACCATGCTCTAGGAGCTTGCCTAAGGCCACAAAGTGCTTTGTCAAGCCTGTAGATATGATTTGGAAATTTTGGATCTACAAAGCCTGGAGGTTGTTCAACATATACCTCTTCCTCTAATTCTCCATTGAGAAAAGCACTTTTCACATCCATTTGAAAGACTTTGAACTTCTTGTGAGCATCGTAAGCCAAAAAGATTCTTATGGCTTCCAATCTAGCAACTGGAGCAAATGTTTCATCATAGTCAATACCCTCCTATTGAGAGTAACATTTAGCAACCAGCCTTGCTTTGTTTCTTGTAATTATGCCATCACTGTCAGTTTTATTTCTAAACACCCATTTTGTACCAACAATTGATTTGTTCATTGGTCTTGGCACTAGGGTCCAAACTTTATTTCTTTCAAATTCATTTAACTCTTCCTGCATTGCTTGCACCCAGTCAGCATCTTGAAGAGCTTCTTCCACTTTCTTTGGTTCAGTATGAGATAGAAAGAAAAGATAGAGACATTCATTTGTTGTTGTTTTAGTTATGAGACCTGCTTTAGGATCTCCAATTATGAAGTCAAGTGTGTGTGATTTAGTCCACTTCCTTGCAGATGGAAATTGATCTCTAGAACTGGATCTTCCCCCATGATCCATGCTATCTCTATCAGAATTTTTTGATGCTCCCCCTGAAGTTATGCTCTCTGAGATTCCAGAATTTGAGTTGGATCCTACAGGTATTGAAGAATCATAGTTTCCAGAATTGTCAGAATTTGGCTAATCAGCACTTGATGAATCAGAAATTGAAGAGCCAGTGATGGTTCTGATGCTTCTTGAAAGTCTTGAGATGAGGTATGTTTATCAGCTTGCTCCCCCTGAACAGGTGCATTTTCCTCTGGAGTAGTTACCACAGTTTTAATAACATCATAATCTAACCCGTCAGAACTTACAGGATCAGGATTTAGGTCATCAGAATTTACAGAATCAGAATTTATATCTTCATTTTCAAAACTCAGCTGATCATGATCATTGAAATCTTCAAGTCCAGTAATCTTTTTATCATCAAAAGATACATTGATAGATTCCATGACAACCCTTGTTCTTAAATTGTAGACTCTGAAGGCTTTTGTGGAAAGTGGATATCCAACAAAAATTCCTTCATCAGCTTTTAGATCAAATTTTGACAGCTGTTCAGGATGAGTCTTAAGAACAAAACACTTGCATCCAAATACATGAAAGTATTTCATATTTGGCTTCTTTTTCTTCACCATCTCATATGGTGTTTTTCCATGCTTGTTTATGAGTGTAGTATTCTGTGTAAAACAAGCAGTCTGCACAGCTTCACCCCAAAAATAGGTTGGTAGCTTTGCTTCATCAAGCATAGTTCGTGCAGCTTCAATAAGAGTCCTGTTCTTTCTTTCTAAAACTCCATTCTGCTGTGGAGTTCCAGGTGCAGAAAATTCCTGCTTTATTCCATGCTCTTTGTAGAACTCTTCCATGATTGAATTCTTGAACTCAGTGCCATTATCACTTATTATTATTTTAAAAGAATCTTTGACTAACTTATCCAGCTGTCTGGCATGATCAGTTTGAGTAAATGCAGTTTCATTCTTCTTGTGCAAGAAATACACCCAAGTGTATCTTGTGAACTCATCCACTATAGCCATAACATATTTCTTCTTTGCAATGGACATGACATTGACTGGACCAAATAGATTAACATGCAGTAAGTGTTAAGGCTCAATAATTGAGGATTCGGTTTTGCTCTTGAATGAAGATTTTCTTTGTTTTGCCTTTTGACATGAGTCACAAAGACCATCAGGAGCAAATACTGATTTTGGCAGTCCTCTTACAAGATCTTTCTTTACTAGCTCATTTATGTTGTTGAAATTTAAATGAGAGAGTCTCTTGTGCCAATTCCAGCTTTTTTCAATTGATGCTCTGCTTAACATACAGATTGCAGAACCATCAGAATTTGTTGAAAGTCTGGCTTCATATATGTTACCATGTCTGTAACCTTTCAGAACCACTTTTCCTGTAGAATTACTTACAACTTCACAGTGTTCTTCAAAGAAATCCACATGATAAACTCTGTCACATATTTGACTTACACTTAGCAGATTGTGTTTAAGTCCTGAGACAAGAGCTACTGATTCAATTATGACATTCCCAAGATTGATATTGCCATATCCCAAAGTCTTTCCCATGTTTCCTTCTCCATAAGAAACTCCTGGGCCAACTTTCTCCACAAAGTCTGATAGCAGGGTTTTATTTCCAGACATATGACCTGAACATCCACTGTCCAGAACCATGATGTTTTTCCTGTTGCCCTGTAATCACAAAGACCACTATTGATTAGTTTTAAGGACCCAGACTTGCTTGGATCTTTTGGCCTTTTTAAGTTTGTTAGCATTTGCAGCGGATTTAGTTTCAGAGTTTATGCTAACATGCTTTTTATCAGACTTTATATTAGACTTTGCATCATAATTTACACTAGAAGGAATTACACTAACTTTCTTTAAAGAAGGTTTTATTTGATAATAATCATAGTACAAACTATGATATTCCTTACAAGTATAAATAGAATGCCATAAACTACCACAATGAAAATAAGGATTTTGTGGTTTAAACCTAACAGACTGACTCTTAACTCCTGATCTAGGAGGTAAACAGTTTATATCTTTATTTTTCCTGCAAAAAGAAGCAAGATCGTTAGAGTTTCCACAATTATAGCATTTATTTCTAGGAGCATTAGAAACAGGCATATAATTATTGCTTTTATTCACACCTTCCTTTCCATTCCTATTTTTCCTAGTTTCCTTTACCTTGTTCACTTTTCTAATATCTTTCAGCTTATACTTAAGCTGCTTATTTGTCATTAAGCCAACATTTACCACAATTGGTTTATCCTGTTTTAATTTGTCAGGCGTTGACTTTTCTTTGACTTGTGTTTTAGAGTCTTTCATCTTTTCAGGTTTTGACTTGTCAGAATTTGACACAAACTTGACAGGATTAATTTTAGGCTTTTCAGCTTTCTTGGTAAAGTTTGCTTTAGATGACACAATTTCCTTTTCTTCTTTATCATCTAGGTAACCTAGTCCTTCTTTCCATTTTCCATTTTCTAAGATTTTCTGAGTTGTTCTTCCAGAGTTAGTCCAAGTTTTGAATATCTCCTTTTCCTTTTCCAGTTCAGATTTAAGAGATTTGTTCAATTTTAGCAGTTCATCTTTAACATACAAATCCTCATGTCTTTCTTTCTGATTTTGATGAAATATAACTAACTCTTTTTCTAAGTAGTCATTTCTGTTTCTAAGAGCAAGACTTTTAGATTTTAATCTTTCATTTTCTAAAGTCTGATCTCTAAAACTAATGAACATGGTTTTAAGATATAATCTTAGCTCAGAAATATCATCAATATAAAAAGCAAGAGTTGAATGAGGTACCTTCAATTAGCATTTGCTATCAAAGCATAGTTCACCTCTTCTTCAGAATCTGAAGTGTCTGGCCTTTATCACCTTTTTCTTTCTTACAATCAGGAGAGATGTGGCCTCTTTCACCACAATTGTAGTATTTGACATTTGAGTTGTCTCCTCTGTCAGACTTTCCTCCTTTGCCTTCAGTCTTTCTGAACCCTTTCTTTTCAGAACTTCCACCTTTCCTGGTAAATTTCTTGTAGGCTATCTTTGTGATACCCTTCACAATAAGAGCACACAGTTGCATCATCTCTGCATCAACATCCACTTCAGATAAATTTTCAGATTCTAAATCATCATCATCAGAATATGATGACTCTGAATCAGACTGTATGATGAGAGCCTTTCCTTTGCCCCTCTTTGAGACAACCACTTTAGGAGATTTCTCCTCAGCTTTAAGTGCAACTGTCTTTGACTTTCTTCCATGCCTTTTGCTCCTTTGATCCATCTCAAGTTCATGAGTCTTGAGCATACCATAAATTTAATCAAGAGTAGTTTCAGTAAGGTCATAGTTGTCTCTTATGGTAGTAGACTTCAAATCCCAATTTTTAGGAAGAACTAAAAGGAATTTTAGATTTAAATCTTCAAGGTCATATTCCTTGTCCACCAGTGACAAATCATTCAAGAGTTTGGCAAATCTGTCATATAAATCAGTTAGCGACTCATCATATTTTGAGTTAAAGTGCTCATACTCCTGTGTGAGTATTGTCTTCCTATTCTTTTTTATGGCTTCAGTTCCCTGGCATCTTGTCTCCAAAGCATCCCATATTTCCTTTACAGTCTTGCATCGAATTACTCTGTTTGACATGACATTGTCAATTGCACTATGAAGTAAATGCCTTACCCTTGCATCCTTGACAATAAATGAGATGTCTTCAGGTGAGTAATCACCTTTCTCCTTTGGTATGGTCTTTACTGGCTGATCAACAACTGCAACAGAAAGCTTGGTAGGCTTATATGATCCATCATTAATTCTATCAAGGTATTCTGGATCTGTGGCTTCCAGAAATATAGCCATCTTTACCTTCCATATAGGATACTCAGATGCTCTCAGTATGGGAACCCTAATACTTTCATATCGACTGTGGGTTTGATTGTTTTGAGTATCTTGAGTTTTGGTGGGCTTAGGTGGAGTTTGTGTTTTGTCAAACATGATTGTAAACTGGATCTCACTGTTTGTATATCTACAGAGATGCTCTGATACCACTTGTTAGGTTACACAACACTATAGAATGGGGTTGAATATAGTGTTTTTACAATCAAATCGATTTAGAATACAAAGTAGTAGTTTATTCAATCGTAATAAACTCTGTTACAGTAGGTTAAACTACTCTCTCAGTGATGAACAATATCACTAAGAGCTGCTAGGGTTACAAAGAATAATATTCTCGTGAATGATAACACTTATGGTGTAAACCCTAAGCTGTGTTTATATAATACATAATTACAAGATATCTTCTAATTGATATGAAATATATCTCTTCCTAAAATATATCAATCATATATTATCTTCTACAAGTCTTCTAGTCGTCCAACTCCTAAAGTATATCTTCTTTTGTTTTAGTCCAGATCCTCTCCTAGAAATCAGCCGCACTTTACTTCTGAAGCATATCCTTCCTTAAGTTCTGATATCACAAGTTCTGATATCTTAAGTTCTGATATCTTCGTGTCTTCAGTAAATTCTGATTTCCAGTAAGTCCTGATAAGTCCTGATATTAAGTTCTGAAACTAAACAAATCAGATTAGACATGACATCACAAATATATCTAACATATACCAACTGTAACGGCCCAAATTTCCAGAATATTAATTCTAAATCGAAACTAATACAAAATACACTTTTAATCCAAAAGTCTATTACAAAGATTACGATACAAAAGCGCAGCTAAAAATGGAAGTCCAAAAGTCAATCTACTCCAAACCTAAGTCCTCAAACTCCAATATTATCCAACTCGAATTTTAGGCCGAACCTCTAATATTAAAAGGGGTGAGTTACAAATCTCAGCAAGTACAAATTGACTAACCATTTAACTGAAAATCAATGGGTGTTTTAATAAAATGATTTTTCTTAAAATAATAATAATTTTGTAAAATATTTTCTAAAATAACCCAAGCCAAAGTTTTATATTTTAAAATTCAGAATTTAAAACAGAACATAGCAGATTTTATAACAGATTAGAACAGAATAAAACAAGACGAAATGATAATTCTTATAAATACCACAGTCTTGATCTACGACCACACTTTGCCATTAGCCGACATTTAATTCTTATTCTTATTCTTATTTAACACAATTTTCCAGTGGTCGGCATCTAAAGGTCAATAATTACGCGCCCTTAATAATTATCTAGAGTTACACACTTGTGCGTCTACTAAGGGTATCTAAAACTATTTCCGGAACTATAGCGTAAATTACGAACGAGTTCGAAAGCGTAGAAATTGAGTTTCAAAAGATCCTCGTATCTTACTTCTTATACAGTTCGAAACAAAATTCTTATATCTTTTATGAAATTCAAAAATCAGAGTATCAAAACTTTGCCGAAAATAAAAGTAAGTCAAAAAGTACTTACCTCAAAGTCTGACCCGATCTGAATATAGCATTTTAGACCCTCTAAGTGACGTTATCTTGAAAAACATAAAACATGAAAGTTGTTGAGAAAGAAAAGACCTTTCCGAAAAGTCTAGAATCAACAAATTACGACTTATGATGAATTTTCTACGAATTTTAGAAGATTGCTGATTTTTGTTGAGAAGAGCCCTACGAATTTTATGAATAAAAATAAGGAAGACGAATATGGTGTATTTATAACGATACAAAACCCTATATCTTAACCTATAAATTATCCATATTATAATCTGATCCAAATTTTAAGCCCATTAGTCTAATTCAATTTTAAATCCTAGTCTTTATCTTATTTTAATACTTTTATTCTATTATTTAATTATTAATCTAATTCTAAAAATTATGGGATATTAAAACACTCAACTCCAGCAAAACCATATATCGGCATATCAGTCTGGGTCAGTTGAAAATCATTGTAACTCATTCTTATGAAGGTATCATGGAGTAAGATGTCCACCGATGCTCCATTGTCTACAAGGACTCTCTTCACTGGGTTGTTCCCTATTATCGGTGTTATGACATGGGATCGTCATGAGGAAATTTAACATCCTCTAGATCAAAATCATCAATTATCATTGTTACTTCTGTCCTAGCCCTCTTCGGGGCTTCTCCAATAATATACATGACTTCTCTAGTATAAGCTCTCCTTGAGTTTTTGGATGAACCAGCAACAGTTGGTCCCCCAAAGATTGTGTTTATCACTAGCCTTCGGGGCCATGGTCCGCCAAAGATTGCGTTTATTACCGGTCCCCTGGGTTGAGGATTTCACCCCTGATCATCTTGATCTCTCCTACGGTCATCGAAATTCCTTCTTTCATTATTGTTCCTATCTCCTCTTTGTCCATCTCCAGTGTACTTACTCAACTTTCCTTTTCGAATAAGAAACTCAATTTCATCCTTGAGTTGTCTACATTCATCGGTGTCATGAACAACATCCTTGTGAAATCTAAAATATTTGCTCTTATCTATCTTAACAGGATCACCCTTCAAGGGCTTGGGCCAACGAACATCCCTATCTCTCTCGATTTTCATTAAGATATGGCTTCTAGGGGCATTCAACTTGACATATTCGGTGAAATTTCGTTCAAGTCCTCTATTCTTTGGGGTTGAATCAACGTCTTTCTCGATTCTAGGATATTTGTCCTTATCATTATATTTCACATCAGCCTTTCGCTTCTTGCCACCAGCGGGCCCGTTGTTCACTACCGTCTTCTTCATGCTTTCCTCCACCTGGATATAATTCCCTGCCCTACCTTGGAGCTGTAACATACTTTCAGGGAGACGCTTAGCTAAGGACATCTTAAAGAACTCATCTCTAGTTCCCTGCTGCAGTGCTATCATAGCCAGCTTGTCGTCAAGGTCTGGGACCTTCAAGGCTTCCTTTGTGAAATGATTCAAATAATCCCTCAAAGACTCCTTTGCTCCTTGTACAATGCTCATGAGAGATGCTGAACTTTTCTCATAGACTCTTCCACTGATGAATCGCTTAATGAAAGCTTGACTTAAGTCTCTAAAGGACCCAATTGAATTCGGAGGCAAACGACTGTACCACTTTTGAGCTATTCCCGACAGGGTTTGAGGTAAGACCCGAAACTTAATAGCATCGTTCACGGGCTGCAACAACAGTGTGTTAGAGAATATTCTGACATGATTAGTCGGATCTCCAGTACCATCATATGCTTTGATGGGGGGCATCTTAAACTTCCTTGAGATGTGGGCATTCAGTATTTCTTTAGTGGAGTTGGATCATCAGGATCTCCTAGGGGCATAAGATCACTTGGGTCAGCCCTTGGGACAACAACCCTTCTTGGTATTGGACCATCCAGGTCTATGATTGGAGGAAGATCTCTCCGCCTTGGAGGAAGCATGGGTCTTGGGGTCAAGTGCGCCTCCAGGTCGCGCTTCAGTCTTTGGATCTCAGCTTCATGAGCCTTAATCCTCTCTTGTACTTCTTGGGGATTCTCCCCTAGGGTGCTCCTGGGACGCTGATTAGCATAAGGCATCGGTTCTTTACCAACACGCCTCCTTCTCGGAGCCACGTCATCATCCGAAGATTCAGAGTCTCTTTTAGTATAAGGTCCAGAGAATTCTTGACCCTCCAGAATATGAGCCAAACCACGTATGTAATGGGGAGTCTTCCCTTGTGCTTCAATCCGATTGGAGTGCCCACTCCCCCCAACCTCTGGGTATAGGGCATCCCGTAAGGGGGGTTAGTGATCAAATTGTTGAATACTCATACCCAACGGGTTAAGGATTCACAGGTGCTTGTAGTTGCTGAAATTTCCTTGAAGGGTCAGGGTATTCGTCCCTTGAGGCTGTACCTCGAATGTTCCCACCAAAATTCCTCCTTGGGTGGAGGAGTAGGTTGAATGCTTGGGTATCTCCACCACTGACGAAATTGGTTGGGTCTTCCCAGATGGTGTTCCTTCAGGGGCGTTGTTTCTGCTCCGTGTGTTTACCATGGTTGTTGTTATGCTTTTCCAAAGACGGCGTGAAATGTTATGGGTAAAAATTCAGGGTGTATTTATTGCTAGGGTTCGTGAGCTTCAAGGCTCGATTTGACTGCTCTAGTGTCTCGTGACTCAATCTGCCTTCACAAGATGCCTACGTACCTTGCTGTTTTCCAGGGATCAAGTCAAAAAACGTAGTTCTGATTTGTGGGGTGAGACCCCTTATATAAGCATGGAATGCCTTGGAATTAGGTTAGGGTTAGGAGACATGGTGGACAAGTCTCAGATTTAGAGTGGACTTTGGAGTCCTATAATACAAGAAATTGATTCCTTATCCTATGAGATTTATTGGAGGCCAATCTCCAAGAAATTGTGTCCTTATTTGGACTTTACTTATCAGCTGATTTTTCCCATATTAATTAATTACGAAAAAAATTAATATTCGGGGTTTTGGGCCCTTTATAATGGGCTTTATTGTCGGCCCAACCCGATCATAATTAATGCGATATTAATTGTGCAACCAGGGTTTATTTTTCTCCCTATCATATGTAGGTATATACATATTAATTATACAACAATTGATAATTTTTAAAAAATGAATAATGACGAGATGAATTAAAGGTTATATAGATACTAATGTAGGGGTATAATTGTCAGATTAATTAATTTGTTCAACAAACTCCCCTAACGATGTTAACAACATATGAGACGGTGGGAATATATGATATATATCACATAATTATTAATAGTAAAGTATAAATCGTACATATGTGTATAGATAGTTTATTTTATTTTTATTTTATATAATTTAATATAATATTTAGCCATTTCATTGTGTTGGAGTACGGTGTTAAATTGATGACAAATAAAAATATATGAGTATGCATCTATGTATGTATGTGTGTGTATACGTGTGTATGATATATGCATGTATGTATGTATATATGTATGTATGTATGTACGTACGTACATATGTAAGTATGTATGTATATGTGAGCACGATGTTAAATTGATAACAAATAATAATATATGAGTATGTATCTATGTGTGTATGTGTGTGTATATATGTGTATGCATGCATGTATGTACATACCTATGTATGTATGTATTTATATATATATGTATGTATGCATGTATTAATTTATATATATAGGGGAATACTCCAATAGAAACCAATTTAGAATAAAAACTAGAAACCAAATAATTTTTTTAAAATTAATTCGAAATATAACACATATGGTATGCAAATCGATCGTTGAGAGATGTTGAAAAATGCAGTGAAATCGGATTTTAAAATTTTTTTACGGTTTGACGGAAAATATCAAATTAAAAACGGAGGGGAAAAGCTGAAATTGGGTGTGGGAGGGTGCAGGGTAGTTGGGTGGTGTGATTTAGGGGGGACCATTAGATTAGGTAGATCTAATGGTTTAGATTAGTTCTAAGTTTCTATTTTAATTTTAATTTGTATTTGATTATTCCCCTATATATATATTAATATAAATATATTGTATGTATGTATTTACGCATGTATTAATGTATGTATGTATGCAAATATTATATATACAACAATTAATAATTTTTAATAAATGAATGATGAGGCGAAATAAATATTATATAGATATTAATGATGCGTCAATTAATATATATTAATTATGAGCAATAAGTATTATATAGATATTAATAGTCAACTGACAAATATTAACGGTGAGAATAAATATGAAATAAATATTATATAGATATTAAATAAGGGCATAGTCGTCATATGAATTAAATTGCTAATCAAACCCCTGTTGTTCCATTATATATATATAATAGATGACTTCATTAATGTTTTAAATAATTTAGCTAGCTAATTCTTTTTCTTTTTTGGTAACAACATATACAACATTACATATAATTGATTCATGTGATTATTCAATCTTGAGCCAACTAATTTATTTTTAAATTATATCCATTTTTGATATAGATAAATATATTAATAAGTCAACTTAAATATAAAATTAATTAAATAACGGGTTTACATAAATTTAAACAACTGTACATATATATAAAATATTACATTTTTAATTTATTTTCTTTAGATAAATTTCTACTCTCTAAAATCTAATAATTTTCTAGAAAATATTTTAAAATTATATATGTCATATTTTCACATATTAATTATACATCAATTAATAATTTGACTTCACTAATATTTTAATTAATTTAGCTAGGTAATTCTTTTTATTTTTTGTAACAACATATACAACATTACACGTCCTCTATATGATTCATGTGATTATTCAATCTTGAGGCAACTAATTTATTTTTAAATTATATCCATTTTTAATATAGATAAATATATTATAATTCAATTTAAATATAAAATAAATTGAATAATGGATTTATATAAATTTAAACAAGTGTACATAGAAATAAAATATTACATGTATAATTTATTTTCTTTAGATAAATTTCTACTCTCTAAAATCTAATAATTTGCTAGAAAATATTTTAAAATTATTTATGTCATATGTTCTTGTTTTATTTCTTTACAAAGTTAATTTTTATTCTGTAACAAAATTATTTTATGCATCTTGATTGGATTTTATGTTCACAATTTTAAATTTATTTTTATTATTTAATTATTTATATTTTTAAAATTATTAGGACTTCAAATTATTAGGGTATTTTTTTTGGGTAAATGAGGTCAAGTCTCGTATATTAAACTAAAAGGGGAAAAGAATGTACAAGAGGTCCTTTTTAAATTTTCTATGGAATAAATCTCCAAAAGAAAATAAAAAAAGGAACAAAAATAAAGAAAAAAAGGAACTCAGTCCAAAACAAAACAAAAACAAACTAACAAACCCACACATGGGGTGCTAGAAAAAACAAAACACAAGTCCAAAAGCCACCTTTCCAATAACACCAAGCCCAACAGGTCCGATCAAATCTTCCAGCCAACCAAAAGAAAAACGCTTGTGGGCCGAGGCACACAGGCCCAACTAGAAAGCCCAGCAAAGGAAAAAAAGAAGAAATCCACAAAAGGCCAAACAAAAGTCTGCGCAAACCCAGCCAATAGAGACCCAAAAAAAATGAGTCCAACAACACTAGCCGTGCAAGTTTGGAGGCCTAACAGATCAGCCCAAAAAACCTGTAGCCAGCCCAATCGGAGAAAAAACCATCTAAGTAAAAGAAACTGTTCCATTTAAATAACCTCCCCTCTCCATTTGAACCGGCCCACCTTACCAGCAGGAGGCCCAACCCGAAAGATCCCTCCAAATCAACTTAAACGACATCCAAAAACCAGCCCAAAAAGGCAAAATCTAAACCTGAGCTAATCCAGCCCAGGAAAGGACTATACCAGCCCAACCCAACATCAACAGCCACATCGGACAAATTCCCCAGCCAGCCAAAAATACCAGAGAACCAAAAAACACAGTAATTCTGCAAAATTCCACAATCAGATAGAATTTTAAGCAAATCACCAACAAAAACAACCCCGAACTGAAGAAATACCACCACCATGAGCACCATCTCGAGAGCTTATTAGGGTATTTATTCCGATTGTGCACAGTGGACCCTGAATCTCAGGAACGAGTATGAGCATATTATATAGGATTTTATGACAGATCTCATGTACGATAGCCGATTGTCTTTATTATTCATTTCACAACAAGAAAAACGACCATTTCATACCAGCATTTTGGTAGGAAATGGCCCAAATCTGGTAGGAAAAGGGGTCAATTTCTACCAACGTGCTTGGTGGGAAATGCTCAGGTTGGAATTGCTACTTGGTAGGAATTGGTGCTTGTATCTCAAATGGTCCCACTTGCCAAGTGGCTGCCCATGTGGCCTGCCACGTCACCTGGAATATCAGCATTTCCTACAACCATTTCCTACCGCTATTTAGCTTGAATGTGGTGGGAAATAACTTGGATGTGGTAGGAAATTGCTTGAATGTGGTAGGAAATGTTGGACAGTTTTTTTTTAAAAAAAAATATTTCATTGATATCAATGTAAAACAAGTTGTACATAAATTAATAGCTAAATCATAAGCATACAACAATTACCAAAATTTAAAAATTTATCATAAACCACAATTCGGACATATCACCATTATAGCGTAAAAAAGAAAATTTTACATCTCCATGATAATTGCATATTAGAAATAATAATTCATTACAATAATTAATAGATGTTTCAAAAGTTAAGACTAATCATCTTCAAGTTCTCATCATTGTTGAATCATTTGCCTTCATTCTTTGTAATTTCTTCATTATCGTTGTTGAATAATTTGCCTACATTCTTTGTGATTTTTCCATTTTCGTCTTTACTTGTTTCATTTTCTTGGTCTCGAGTGAATAAAATCTACATAAGAAGAGTAAATATATGTTAGTAGTTATTAACACATATGAACAATTAATACATGTAGTAAAAAACAAAGAAGTAATTACATAAACGAATCAAGATAAAAAATATGTTAAAAATATTGAAATGCATACATATATATGAGATGGTTTAAATGAAGAAGATGAAGATATTTATCAAAAGAAAAGAAGAGGATGGAGAAATTTTGAAATGAAATTTTGGTGGAAGAGATAAAATTGAAAGTGAAAAGAGGAAGATAGTGGTTTATAGGTTCAAGTCACCTATTTCCTACGAATATTGGTAGGTTATGGGTTCCGGCGCAATTTTTAAATTTTTGAGTTTAATTTTTGCTCTGTGTTTGAAATTTTCATTTTTGATTTTGGCCCCACATTTGATTTTTTTTGTGAAATTAAGGTTCATTTCCTACCAATATTGGTAGGTATTGAATTTGGCGAAAAATTTGAATTTTTGGTTTTGGCTCCATATTTAAAAATTTTAGTTTTGGAGCCATGTTTGAAATTTTTGTGAAACCAAAGTTCATTTCCTACCATTATTGGTAGGTTTTGAGTTGGAATTTTTTTTTGAATTTTTGGATTCCGCTCCAAATTTAAAATTTTTGATTTTGCTTTCATGTTTAAAATTTTCGTGAAACTACAACCAATATAAATAGGTAATGGGGTTTAACGATTTTTTTTTGAAATTTTAGTGTGAGTGCAATTATTAAAAATTAAATTAAAAATTAAAAAAATTGAAATATCAATATAGGACTAAATACTAGTAAAAAGGACTAGTCAAACTACTGGTTAACTGTTAAAAAATAACAAACCAAATATATTTATTTTTTTCCAATTTTTTTTTATCATATCACTAAAATATATAGATCTTGATATCCGTACAACTGGATCATTCATAAAATATTTTAAAAATATCGAAACATCAGTATGGGAATAACCGCTAGTTAGAAGTTATATTCAAACAATTGATTGATTGTTAAAATAACGTACAAAATAATTATTTTGTTTCAATGAATTTTTTCATGTCACTAAAATATATGGATCTTAATATTTGTATGGTTGGATAATTTATAATATTTTATAAAAAATTGAAACATCAATGCGGAACTAAACGCTAGTTAGAAGAACTAGTTAAACTACTGGTTGACTATTAAATAGAAAACCAAATACATTTATCTTTTCTAATGATTTTATCATATCACTAAAATATATAGATTTTGACATTCGTACGATTGGATCTTTCATAATTTTTTTTTATAAAAATTGAAACATGAACATGGGACTAAACAATAGTTGGAAGTATTATTCAAACCATTGGTTGATTGTTAAAATAACAAGGAAAAGAAATTTATTTTTTCTAAAAAATTTGTCACATCACTAAAATTTATAGATCTTGATATTTGTAAGGTTGGATCATTTATAAATATTTTTTAAAAATAAAATAAAACATCAATATGAGACTAAATACTAGTAAGAAGTTCTGGTCCAACTACTGGTTGACTGTTAAAATAGCAAGCCAAATACATTTATTTATTTCTATTTTTTTTCATATCACTCATATATATATATTGACATACATATGGTAGGATCATTCATAATTTTTTTAAAAGAATCGACACAAAAATTTAGGACTTAATGCTAGTAAGAAGATCTAGTAAAAGTACTGGTTGACTCTTAAAATAACAAACCAAATACATTTTTTTTCTAAAATTTATATCATATCATTAAAATATATTGAATTTAAGATTCGTACGGTTGGATCATTTATAAATATGTTTTTGAAAATCGAACATGAATATGAGACTAAACACCAGTTGGAAGTACTATTCAAACCATTGGTTGATTGTTAAAGTAACAAGCAAAATAAATTTATATTTATAGAAGAATTTGCATGTCACTAGATATATATCTTAACATCCATACGGTTGGATTATTTTTAAATATTTCTTAAAAAATTGAAACATAAATATGGTGTTAAACCCTGGTCATAAGAACTGGTCAAACTATCGGTTGACTGCTAAAATAACAAACCGAAGAGATTTATTTTTTCTAATAAATTTGTCATATCACTAAAATATATAGATCTTGACATTCATATGGTTGGATTATTCATAAATACTTTTAAAAAATTTGAAACAGGAAATTGAGGCCAAAAACTAGTTAGAAATACCATTCAAACAATTGGTTGATTGTTAAAATAACAAACAAAATAAATTTATTTATTTTCAAAAGAATTTTCATGTCATCAGAACATATAGATCTTAACATCTGTACGATTGGATTATTTTTAAATATTTTTAAAAAAATCGAAACATCAATATAGTACTGTTAGATATATTTGAGATGTCATGTCTAATATGATTTGTGTTTAGTGATAGGTCACACACACTGTAGAGGGGGTGAATACAGTGTATAATACAATCAAATCGAACTTTAATATCTTGAGTAACAGAAAACAAACTTTATTGAAACAATAAACTCTGTTACAGTATGGAACTGTTACGTCTCAGTGATGAACAAATATCACGAGAGCTGCTAGGGTTACAATGAATAATCTTCTCGAATATGATAACACTTATAGTGTAAACCCTATATCTGTGTTTATATACTACACAGTTACAAGATAATCGCTAATTGATATGGAATATAATTCTGCTTCCTAAAATATATCAATCAGATATCTTTTCTTCCAAGTATTCCATTCTTCACGGAACTCCTTCTTCATGCATATCTCTTCTTATGTTTATCTCGATCTTCTTTCCTTTAATCAGCTACTTTTCTTATCTAATCGTCCTTCAGCACTTAAGTTCTGATATCCAACTTCTGATGATTATCTCCTGATAATATAAGTACTGATATCCTTAAGTCCTGACTTCCAGTATAAGTACTGATTCCCAGTTAAGTACTGATTTGTCCTGTTAAGTAAGATCTGAAAACTAAACATAAATCATATTAGCCATGTCATTATCAAATATATCTAACAATCTCCCCCAACTTGTAAATTAGCATAATATACAAGTTTAACAGATATTTGATGATGTCAAAAACATTAAGTACAAATGCATGAGAATTAGACTAGATAACTACAACTTACAGTCCTTAAAGCTTTACCAATATTTAACTTCTGATAACAACTTCAGTCTGTACAAATATCAGAATTTAAGCAGTTGTAGATCTTTGACTTGGCTTCATCTTCTGATCTCTCTAATGTCAGGAGTTGTTCTGAGATAGTTCTTCAACAAACATCTCTCAGCATATCTAAGTTCATCAATCATTCTCCTTTTGGCATCTTTAAGCTCTGCAGTATCTTCACCAATTTGAAAGATTGCAGCCCTGAGATCATTAATCTTTGCTTTTCTTATATCCTGATCCAGTCTGATCAAATAAGCTTTATCAGACTCAAGATTGAATTCCACAGCCCTGTACCCTAGAAAGGTAGTTATAATTTGAGCAGAATTGGGCTTCATTTCAACTATATCACCCTTGTGATCTCTGTACTTTGGAACATATGTGCTGTCAGACTTAACATAATAAAGCCTTTTCTGTCTCTGAATCTGATCCTTCAAATAGTTTGCAGCAGTTCCTGTCAATCTGTCATCCACTTGAAGTAAGAATAGTACATGCTCCAATTCTTCAAAATACTTCAATGGAATGGCATTTTGCCTTATATGATAAACCCTACCATCTGTCATGAAATACAACAAGATGTATTCTTTCAAGTAGGTATGGTAAACCATTTGTACAGATTCCAGTTGATTCAATCTCTCAGGAGTTGCTCCAATACCTGGTTCACTCAAGGAAGTTGGATCATTGGTAGTGTTCTGTATTCTCCTTTCATCAGCACTTCCCAATCCAGTTTTATCTCTTGCTTCCTTTCCAGTAACTACTCTAGCTTCAAAACCACTTGCAGTAGTCTTCAAAGGTTGAGTCTGTTTTGCTTTAGTGAATCCTGGTAGGAGTGTCTTTGGTCTATCTTCTGATATCAAGTTAACTTGAGCTATGTCAGAGGTTACTTGCTTCTTCTGAATATCAGAACTTACAGTTTCTTGACTCTGAACAACTTGAGCCATGTCAGAGGTTGTTTTAAGAACTTTTCTTGAAGTCAGAGCAAGATCATCCTTTTCATCAGTAATTTCTTCATCCTCAGGAGGCACATAAACCTTGATAGGTTCACCAACCTTTTCTTTACCCTTGGATCTTGGATCTATCGACGGTTGTGATTTAGCCAATATTGCTTCAGTATGTGTCCTTTCTTTGATCACAATGCCTTTGAGTTTTGGAAGTGGCTTTTTACCAGAAGCTTCAGATTTAGATGTGACTTTCTCTGATTTAAGTCTGGCTTCTTCTTCCATTAAACTCTCCAAGTCCATTCCTGGATTTTCCTGAAGAAATAACTGTCTTGACATTTCCTCATCAAGATCTAAAAGTTCATCAGGACTTATCCTTTTACTAGTAGCAGAACTTATTCTTTTCCCAGTATCAGAACTTGTCCTGTGACTTGTGATTGCAGCTTTTCTTCATGTGAAACCTCTACCTTGACTATGACCTGTTAGGAATATATGTGCATTAGTTTGATGATATGTTTAACAAAACACTTAAGTAGAAATTTAGTGTCAGTAGCCTCAACGGATAAGACCACTTTGGCTATCCGTTGATGGTGTAGCTTTACTTAGAAATAAGTCTAGTATTGTAGCATATTTCAGTCTCTGTATTTAAAATGTAATTCTTAGAAGTTGAGAGAAACTATGAGTCATGTTGACTACTAGATGATATGCAGATAGGAAGGCCAATTGTAAATATTTCATGCCTTGTAGTTTTGTATAAATGAAGTGGTATCAACGGATGACTTAAAGACCTTCAACGGATGAGAAGCTAAGCTTCAACGGATGTCTCTAAAGCTTCAACGGATAACATCCTTCAACGGATGAGAGCATCAACGGATAAATGCATCAACGGATGAAAGCTTCAACGGATAACATCCTTCAACGGATGAAGTCATCAACGGATGAAAGCTTCAATGGATGTTCTGCTAATTAGCCGTTGATAAGTGGTAGTTGTACCTACAGACAGAGGCACATGGGTTGACAGAGAAAACTGAGATGTGGTAGCCGAATTTCAGGATCAACAGAAAAAGCAGCCGTTCTTCTTTAAGTACAAAGATGCAATAGTCAACAAAGTACTGGAGTGAACAGGAAAAGAAGCAAGTGAAGAACTTATTTTACTATTGTAATTTTATATTGTTTTTCACTTGTACACTTGGTAATATATAAACCAAGAAGAAGCTAGTAATTAGAGAGAGATTTTCCAGAGCTGTTAAGAAATATCTTGAGAGAAAATTCATCTAGTTTGTACTAGGATGCAGCTGTGATCAACATTGTTGAACACAGATTTTCTAATATACCATCTCTGGTAGAACAACAAATCTACCAGAAAAGTTTTTAAAGTTTGTTGTGATCTTTACATTTTGTGTTTGAATATATATCTGTCTGCATTAGCTCAAAGCAATTCATACACTTGTTCATCTAGAACACACTGCTTTAATAAACTTCTCAAAACTTGAAAAAGTTTTGAGATTTACATTCAACCCCCCTTCTGTAAATCTCATTGTTAGTCCTCTAGGAATAACAATTGGTATCAGAGCAAGCTCTTGACACACAAAGAGTTTAAAGATCTTGGAATCTAACAAAGATGAGTAAGAAGGATATTGGAGTAAAGATCCCAGTTCTTGACAAAGACAGTTATCACCACTGGAAGGTGAAAATGCACCTTCATCTACTCTCCCAAGATGAAGGTTATGTAAACTGCATTGAGAATGGTCCTCACATTCCCCACAAAGTAGCCACAGTTGCTACGGCCACAATTGCTGTTGGTCAATCCATTCCAAAACCTAGAGCAGAATGGACAATGGAAGACACAGAAGAAGTCCACAAGGATAAGAAGGCTATGAACATTTTGTTTAATGGTCTTGACAAGGATATGTTTGATAATGTGATAAATTGTTCAACTGCCAAAGAGGTTTGGGACACAGTTCAGTTGCTGTGTGAAGGTACAGAACAAGTAAAAGAGAACAAAATGCAGCTTCTCATTCAACAGTATGAGTACTTTCATTTTGAAGAGAATGAATCTTTAAATGACACATTTAATAGATTCCAAAAGCTGTTGAATGGACTGAAGCTGTATGGTAGAGTGTACCAGGTGAAGGATTCAAATCTTAAATTTTTGAGATCCTTACCAAAGGAATGGAAACCCATGACTGTTTCCTTAAGAAACTCTCAGGATTATAAGGACTTTACTCTTGAAAGATTATATGGAATCTTGAAGACTTATGAACTAGAGTTGGAACAGGATGAGGTATTGGAGAGGGGGAGAAAGAAAGGAGGTTCAGTTGCATTGGTAGCTGAAAATGAGAAAGAATGCAGAAAAGAAATTGTGAGATCTACATCAAGCTCCAAAGATGGTGTAAGAAATCCAGAATCAGACAAGGGTAAAGAGCAAGTTGCTGAAAATGAAGACAACTCCAGTCAAGATGACTCTGATGGTATTGATGAGCATCTTGCATTTCTGTCCAGGAGATTTGCAAAGATGAAGTTCAGGAAAAACACTAGAGCCACTAAACCCTATAAGAACATGGTGGACAAATCCAAGTTCAAGTGTTTTAATTGTGGTATAAGTGGACACTTTGCAAGTGAGTGTAGAAAGCCAACCTCTGAAAAGAAGAAATTTGAACAAGTAGATTACAAAAAGAAATATTTTGATCTACTCAAACAGAAGGAAAGGGCTTTCATTACTCAAGAAAAGGACTGGGCAGCTGATGGAGATGAAGAGGATGAAGATGTGGATTATGTCAACCTTGCTCTCATGGCTGATTCTGAAGAAAACGAAGTTAGTTCATCAAGCAATCAGGTAATCACTACTGATTTAACACAGCTTACTAAAGAAGAGTGCAATGATGCTTTCAATGACATGTCTACTGAATTGTATCATTTGCGTGTGTCTCTTAAATCTCTTGCTAAAGAAAATAGTAGGATCAAAGAGAACAATCTGTTTTTAAGTAATAGAAATACTGTGTTAGAAAATAAGTTGATTGACCTAGAGAAAACCAAATTGCATTGTATATCTGTTGAAAATGAACTAGCTGAATCTGTTAAGAAAGTAGAAATACTTTCCAATCAATTAGAGAAAGAGCAAGAGGTGATTAAAGCCTGGAAAACATCTAGGGATGTAAGTGCTCAAATTGCCAAAGTCCAAGGAATTGAATCATTCTGTGAAACTGCCTGGGATAAAAATAAAAAGAAACTGGAATTAATTGATGGACTGTCAACGGATGTGGAATCAACGGATGATGAAAGTTATCCGTTGAAGGAAGAAAAGGAACATCCGTTGAAGGTTCCTCAATTAAAACAGGCAGATGTTTCTAAAAGAGAAAATCTAAAGAAACTCAACAAAAAGTTTGGTTCAACTTCAAAGAACTTTGTCAAAGAAGGAGCAAGCACATCCAAAGATGTCAGAAAGGTGAATGTAGGGCACATGACCTTAGAACAGTTAAACAATAGGCTCAAGATGGTTGAGGATAAAAAGGAATCCAAAAGGAAATCCAACAGAAATGGGAAGGTAGGAGTTAACAAACATAACAATTACACACCTGACAAGTATGCTCCTAGAAAAAGCTGTGTGCATTGTAGTAGTGTTAATCATCTATCCGCTAATTGTAAATCTATTAAGAAATCTCCCATAACTGTACCCTCTTCCATGCCTAACATGTCTGTATCACCTCTACATGCTATGCCTGTTATGTCTCAACAAAATCCTTATGCACATTTTGCAAACATGCCATATTTTAACAATCCTTATCTTGCTGCATTCAGTATGCCTCAAATGCCATACAATATGCCAATGTGGAATAACATGTATGCACAATCCATGCCTAATAATTCTATAAATGTGCTGGATAATGTTGTGACTAACCCTACACCTCAACCAACCACATCTAAGACCAAGGTTGACTCAAACTCACCTAAGTCTAAAGATGCAGGAGGAATGAAGTCTAGGAGAAAGGCTAACAAGAATGGACCCAAGGAAACTTGGGTACCAAAATCAAATTGATTGATTTTGTGGTGTGCAGGAAAATAGAAGAAATCTATGGTACTTGGACAGTGGCTGTTCAAGACACATGACTGGAGATTTCTCCCTGCTCACAGAGTTTAAAGAGAGAGCTGGCCCCAGCATAACCTTTGGAGATGACAGCAAAGGGTTTACTATGGGATATGGCTTGATTTCAACAAGGAATGTCATCATTGAAGAAGTTGCATTAGTTGATGGTCTCAAGCACAACTTACTGAGTATCAGTCAACTATGTGATAGAGGGAATACAGTTTCCTTCAATTCTGAAGCCTGTGTTGTCACTAGTAAGGAAGACAACAAAGTGGTTCTAACTGGAGTTAGAAAAGGAAATGTGTACTTAGCTGACTTCAACTCTACAGATGCAGAATCTATTACTTGTCTCTTCAGCAAAGCAAGTTCAGTTGAGAGTTGGCTATGGCACAAGAAGCTATCCCATTTGAATTTCAAAACAATGAATGATCTAGTCAAAAAGGACTTAGTAAGAGGAATTCCTCTTGTTGAATTCTCAAGGGATGGTCTGTGTGATGCTTGTCAGAAAGGCAAACAAAGGAAAGCATCATTTCAGAAGAAGCTTGAAACAACAATTGATGAACCATTACAGCTGCTACATATGGATTTGTTTGGACCAGTCAATGTATTGTCAATAGCAAGAAAAAGATATTGCTTAGTGATTGTAGATGATTTCTCAAAGTTCTCATGGGTCTGTTTTCTTGGATCAAAGGATGAAGCAAGTGAAATCATTATCAATCACATCAGGCAAGTCAATAATAATCCTGACTTGAAGGTAAGAAACATCAGGAGTGACAATGGAACTGAGTTCAAGAATTTGACATTAAGGCTGTTCTGTGAAGAAAATGGAATCATGCATGAGTTCTCAGCTCCAAGAACACCTCAGCAAAATGGGGTAGTTGAAAGAAAGAACAGATCTTTAATTGAGGCTGCCAGAACAATGCTTGAAGAATCAAAGTTACCAACATATTTTTGGGCTGAAGCTGTTAATTGTGCCTGTTTCACTCAAAATATTTCTCTGATCAATCAAGCTAAAGGCATGACTCCTTATCAGTTGTTCAAGAAAAGAAAACCAACTCTAAACTTTCTTCATGTCTTTGGATGTAAATGTTTTATACTGAGGAATCAATCTGACCATAAAGGGAAGTTTGATGCAAAGGCTGATGAAGGAATATTTGTTGGTTATTCAGCTGGAAAATCTTATAGGGTCTACAATCTAAGAACCAACATTGTTATGGAATCTGTGCATGTTGTGTTTGATGATAAAAAGATTGATGGACTAACAGATGAGGGACATAATGAGAGACTCAAATTTGACAACATTGAGATATATTGTGATGATAGTGAAGAGGAGACTGATGGAGATGACACTTCAAAAAGGATTCAAAACATGCCCCTGGATAATGCACAGAATACTGCATCCATTGATAGAAGCAATGCAGTATCCGTTGAAAGACATAGTGCATCATCCGTTGAAGTACAAAATGAAGCATCCGTTGATCATAGTTCATCAACGGATAATCGATTTACATCATCAGTTGATAGAACTCCAAGTTCCCTGCAAAGGACCAACAACTCAGGGGGAGTTTCAACTAGTCAACACTCTGTCTCACATCATGACAATACTGAGGCCACCTCATCTAGAGCACATCTTCCACCACAAAGGAAATGGACCAAGAATCATCCCTTTGAACTGATCATTGGTGATGCATCATCTAAAGTGCAAACAAGAAGAGCTACTCAAGATGAATGTCTGTACAGTAGTTTTCTATCTCAGGAGGAACCTAAGAAAGTGGAAGAAGCTCTATTGGATCCAGATTGGATATTAGCTATGCAGGAAGAGCTAAACCAATTTGAGAGAAACCAAGTTTGGAAGCTGGTACCCAAACCAAAGAACAAGAGTCCTATTGACACAAAGTGGGTATTCAGAAACAAGATGGATGAAAATGGCATTATCATAAAGAATAAAGCCAGACTGGTTGCTAAAGGCTATTCTCAGCAAGAGGGAATAGATTTTGATGAAACATATGCTCCTGTTGCAAGACTTGAAGCCATCAGAATATTTCTAGCCCATGCAGCCCATGCCAATTTCAAAGTCTATCAAATGGATGTCAAGAGTGCATTTCTAAATGGGAAATTAGAGGAAGAAGTCTATGTAAGTCAACCTCCAGGATTTGAAGATCCAAATTTTCCAGACTATGTGTATTATCTGTTGAAAGCACTCTATGGACTGAAGCAAGCACCTAGAGCCTGGTATGAAACCTTATCAAAATTTCTTTTGGAGAATCACTTCACTAGAGGTACTGTTGATAAAACTCTCTTCTTTAGGGATGTTAATGGCTCTAGTATACTTGTTCAAATTTATGTAGATGACATAATATTTGGCTCTATAGATGATAAACTTTGCAAAAAGTTTGCTAAGCTAATGCAAAGTAAATATGAAATGAGCCTAATGGGAGAACTAACCTATTTTCTTGGTTTACAAGTTAAACAAGTTAGTGATGGAATTTTCATTAGTCAAACTAAATATATTTATGATCTTTTAAAGAAGTTTGACTTAATGGAATGCTCATCTGCAAAAACTCCCATGGCCACTGCCACCAAACTTGAATTAAATAAGACTGAAAGGTCTGTGGACATTACAAGTTATAGAGGCATGGTTGGTTCACTTTTATATTTAACTGCTAGCAGACCAGATATAATGTTTGCTACATGTCTGTGTGCTAGATTTCAAGCTGATCCTAGGGAGTCTCACTTAATTGCTATCAAGAGAATTTTCAGATATCTCAAGGGTACACCAAATTTAGGAATTTGGTATCCTAGAGAATCTGGCTTTGATCTAATTGGTTATTCAGATGCAGACTATGCAGGTTGCAAAATAGACAGGAAAAGTACAACAGGCTCCTGCCAATTCCTGGGAAACAAGCTTGTATCATGGTTTAGCAAAAAGCAAAATTCAGTCTCTACTTCTACAGCTGAGGCTGAATACATTGCTGCTGGAAGTTGCTGTTCTCAAATATTATGGATGAGGAATCAACTCCTTGATTATGGACTTCATGTTGATAGAATACCTATCTTTTGTGACAACACAAGTGCCATAGCCATAACAGAGAATCCTGTGCAGCACTCAAGGACCAAGCACATTGATATTAAGTACCACTTCATCAGGGAGCATGTCATGAATGGTACAGTGGAACTACATTTTGTTCCAAGTGAACAACAAATTGCTGACATATTTACCAAGCCACTTGATGAATCAACATTCACAAGATTGGTAAGTGAGCTAGGTATGCTTAATTACTCTTAAAATTCATGTCTTCTTTGCAATTTGATGAGAAGCCTGAAATATATTAGTTGCTAGAACAAATTTGACTTTTAACAAAGTTTATTCCATCAACGGATGTTCCCTATCCGTTGAAAGTCAAAACTGCTCTATCAACGGATATTCATTATCCGTTGAAAGACAAGTATATCTCTGGAACTTTTATCCGTCAACGGATAAAGCTGAAGTACCTTTCAACGGATGACAATTTACATTATCCGTTGAAATGTCACATCAGACGTTTGAGGTGTTTCACAGCCGTTGATTCTATTTTCTTAACCGTTGATACCATACATACATCTGTATGTATTGGTTTTAAAGGTAGTTATTAGAATACTTACAGTTTATTCTTAAACGGCTGAAATTCACTAACACCTACTTATTGATTAATCTTTTATTTATTTTTTTTCTTTGAAAGCATATAAGCCCTTCTGATTGTTCATTATTACTTTACGCTTTCTTAGAATTTCAAGCATTTACCATTTTCTCTCTGCAAAACCTTCAAGTTATTCTCTGCAATTTCTACTCACAACAATGGCACCAGTCGTGAAGATAATGTCTCAATCTGGGTTCATCTACGAGAAGAACAATTTCATAGCTCTGGTAGAAAAGAATGAAGCCCACTCAGATTATCACAAAATGATGGACTTCATCAAAAACTGTAAACTTAGCTATGCAATGCTGGAAGCCCCAACGATTTTCTGTGAAGTAGTTGAGGAGATTTGGACAACTGCTGAGTTCAACTCCATAGATATGACTATCTCCTTCACTCTCAAAGGTAAAAATCACTGTATTAACTGTGATGACTTACAAGCATGTTTTAAATTACCTGAGAACAATGCCATGACACCACACACTGATAGTGATGTATCCAGCATGTTAGATTCCATAACATCTATTATGCTAGATTCTTTATGTTATTGGCTAACCATGTTGCTGAAGGTTTAGTCATAATCAATGAGAATAATAAACTCAAGTGCTGGGCACAAGAGAAAAGAGTTCTTGCAGACTTGAAGAGAATGGATCTAAACAGCAGTGTGCAATTGGTATATTTACCAATCATGAATGCACCCCAGGTAGGTGAGGTAATTGCTTCTACAACTCCTACTTCTTCCAACCCCTCTATTTCTTTATCTTCTAGTGTGGCCATGAAATCTGTGTCAATGCCCCAACAGATTTCTACCAAGGTCACCAAATCTAAACTTTCAAAATCCAAGACAAAGAAAACCACCTCTGTTGTTTCTCAAAAGACAACAGTTGTAACAACAACCATTAACCCTGAGGGAAGTGAACAGGGTGTGAGTGGTGAGGGGAGGGGTGAACATCAAAGAAACCCCCAGGATAAGGAAGGAGAGTTGAGTGCTTCCCAAGCTAGCCAAGCCCCAGTTTCTCAAAAAGCTGTGGTGGTTGAAAAGGTTTCTAGCACATCCCTAGTAGCATCCTCCCAAAAGGATGTTACTATTGAAAAGAGTTCCCAACTAGGAACACAGAACAAAAGAGGGAGGGACACTAAAGCCAAACACTCACCTACAAAAGCTTTTATTAGAAGAAAGAAGGCTAGAACCCAATCTTCTACACAGGGTGCACACACTGCACAGATACAGCCATCTGTCTCTGTGCCTTCTCAAACTCAGTTTGATGTGACTCCAATAAATGTGGAGTCACAGCCCCATTCTCTCACAATAATCACACATCAATCACCAAACACTTCATCACCATCTCTGGATGTGGATATGTTATTCCCATCAATTCCTGATTCTCCCTCTTTACAACTCAGGGAGGAGCCCCACTCAAATACAGGTGATCATCATCTTTTAGATGATTTGTTGGATCACCCGCAAATTCTTTCAGATATAATTGAAGGATCTGTATCAACACATATCAAATCAATCTATACAGATTCAACAGTTATATCACTTTCAATTTCATCTTCTTTTCCTTCTTCAACGGATATCACTCATCCGTTGACAAGTGGTTGCTCTTCAACGGATAAGCTTAACAGCAGTTATCCGTTGATAACAACAGTTTCAACTTCAACGGATATTCCACATCCGTTGATAGTCTCTACACAAATAACTGAAATGATTCCAAGTGTAGAAGACATGAATACTGTGCAATCACTTTTAGGATTGAGGGCAGGGAGTGAAAATTTGAGTGAGAGGCTGGGTTGCTCCCAGGCAAAAGGAGAGATTGAGAGCACAAAAATGCATGCTATTTCTTCCAGCATGGCAAAAGTCAGTGAGTGGAGTACCACCTTAGAAGGTGAAGGTGAGGGAGTGAGATGTGTGAGCCAGGGGGAGCCCCTGATGCAAGAACATAGAGAAAAAGAGAGAAAAGCAGGTACAGTTGATACAAGGGTGGAACCAGCCATTGCTCATGAGTCAATGATTGTGGATGATGCTGAAAAGGAAAGACAATTTCAGCAACATTACAAAGCTGTAATTGATAACATTTCCTTGGATGCTGACACTTTTACTCATCCTGTGACAGCCTATCAACTGTTGGCTGCTCAGGGCAATGAGGAGGCAGAGAGGACACTACATCTAGTGCACTCAACAGAATCTCTTCAAAGGGATAAAGCTGCTATTAACAGGATGCCTTCTACAGCTGGTGAGCCATCTGAGGAATTTGGAGTAAATTCTGATGATGATGACTCTATTTCTTCTGATGGAAGCATGAACATAGGGGGAGATGAAGACCCTAGTTCCATTCCTAATCTACCTGAATGGGCCCTGACTAAGGAGCATAGAACAGGTGAATTCAATGTCCACTTGGTCAAACAAATCATCACTATTCAACAGGCCATTCAGAACACTTCAAATGCAAATATCAAGGCTATCCTCCAAGCTCACCTGGACTCACTGCATCTCATGAAGTTGCAGAAAGTAAAGCAAAATATGAGTCTAGATGATCTCAGGAAAGATATTGCTGACTTGAAATCCTTCACTTCAGAAAAATTGGATTCAGTCATGCCCTATGGTACTTTGCAGGACTTGGTTTCGAGATTGAAAAAGGAATCAGTTACTGAACAAAGGCTGGCCAAGTTGGAAGACAGAGTTCAAGGAATTGAAGATTCTGTGGCCACCCTTCTTCTCAACCAACAATCTCAAACCAATCTCCTAATGCAGCTGGCAAAAGCACAAGGCTTGACCCCTCTCCTTGATGATAACAAAAAGGGGGAGAATAAAAGGGAAGGGGAAGGAGAGCCCTCTACAAAGATTCAGATATCTAAAGTGCTAGTTCCTGCCATCACTACCTCTCCAATCATTCAAATCAAGGGAAAACCTGATGGAATTGATTTGATTCAGCTAGCAGCAGCTGAAATACAAATGAAAGAACAATGGAGGAGAATTGATGAAAGGTTGCAATTGGTGTTTGGTTCTACACAAAATAAATCAACATCTGTGAAATTTAGCACAAAGATTGAACCAATCAACATGGAGCTCAAGCCAGTAGGGAGAAATAAGGTTGGAGAGACTTCTTTCAAGAATTTAAAACCTATGGTTCTAAAGCCTAACACTAGATCCAGTATGGACTCCACAAAGAATCCCCTAGACTTTGCTCAGATGCAGGAAGTAGACTTTCCTCTTCCAAAACCTGATGGAGACAAAGTTCTAAGTGCAAGCATCATAAAGAAGAAGGAGACCAAGGACAAGGGTGAGAGAATGGACATGGCCTTTATCTATAGAGAGGGAAAGAGTATCTGTGTGATGCAAGGACATCCCAAATTTCTAAAGGCCAAAAGGGAAGAAACCAGAAGGTTGAAGAAAGAAGCTGTAAAACTCAAGGCTGACAAAAGAGCACAAGCAAAGCTTGAAAAACAGCTAAAGTCAAGCCAAGTTGAAGAAATGAAAGGAATTGAAGTCAGGGGTGAAGAAAAGATTGCTAACTTAGATGAGGTTCTTGGGAGCATATTTGGTGAAAATATGGAAGAAAGAGAGGAATGGCAGAAGGGAAACAGAAGAAAGGCCAAGGCACACAGAAGGAGTGAAGATAACCCTGAAGATACCAAATCTATATCTAAACCACTACCTTCCATACCTAAACCTTTTGTTGCTAATCCCTCTATAAATATCCATGGTGAACCAATCATTCCAAAAGAGGAACCTATTGATTGGGACAACATCACATTGCCTACCTTTTTAACCACTCTACCACTACCAAAGAAACAGAAAAGAAAATCTAAATCTACACCTCCCCTAACCTCTAAGAAATTCACTCAAAAACAAAAACCTAACCCTAAGCCACCCATTTCTAAAGATGATTATGTTCACATCTGTGACATAAAAGAAGCTTCAGACATTAATCTCTATCTGGATGAGCTGGAGGAAGTAAGGGGAATAGCTGCCTACAGACAGCTACCAGAGAGATTGGTTTTCAGATATAAGGGAGCTGGGGAAAGAACATGGCCTCTCTACAGGATTCTAAATGAAGGCTACTCTACCTTGATCAGAGTCTTTTCAGCCATCAAAAAGGATTCTGGCTTTACCAGAACAGCCAAGACTGAAATTCTCAACAAGATTGCCAACATAAGGAAGACTTGGAGGGAACCAAATGCTTTGCCCAAAACCTTACTCATACAAGAAAGGGGAACTAAAATTCACAAATCACCTCATTGGTTGATGGAATTTAGAGATGACAAAGGAGTCAGAAGATTTTTCAGACTTGAAGACCAACTCAAGATTGCCAGCAATGAAACTCTCAAGGAAATGCAATCTAAGTTGGATATCAGTGATGAAGATGAAGCTGAATTCTTCAGACAACTCCAACTCCAATTTGAGGAAAATGACAAAGGGCTAGGAAAGAAAACCAGGGAACAAAGAAGAAAATAATGATTTGCTCAGGCTAGAGGAGCACCCTTGGAAATACTGTAAATCTTCAATTACCTCCTAGTACATACACTTTTGCAGCACTTTTATATTTCTACTTAGTTTCAATTCAAATATTTGTTAAGTGTTTTGTTATCATCAAGTTAACCCTGAATTTATGCCTACAATTCTTATAGACATAAATAGGGGGAGATTGTTAGGAATATATGTGCATTAGTTTGATGATATGTTTAACAAAACACTTAAGTAGAAATTTAGTGTCAGTAGCCTCAACGGATAAGACCACTTTGGCTATCCGTTGATGGTGTAGCTTTACTTAGAAATAAGTCTAGTATTGTAGCATATTTCAGTCTCTGTATTTAAAATGTAATTCTTAGAAGTTGAGAGAAACTATGAGTCATGTTGACTACTAGATGATATGCAGATAGGAAGGCCAATTGTAAATATTTCATGCCTTGTAGTTTTGTATAAATGAAGTGGTATCAACGGATGACTTAAAGACCTTCAACGGATGAGAAGCTAAGCTTCAACGGATGTCTCTAAAGCTTCAACGGATAACATCCTTCAACGGATGAGAGCATCAACGGATAAATGCATCAACGGATGAAAGCTTCAACGGATAACATCCTTCAACGGATGAAGTCATCAACGGATGAAAGCTTCAATGGATGTTCTGCTAATTAGCCGTTGATAAGTGGTAGTTGTACCTACAGACAGAGGCACATGGGTTGACAGAGAAAACTGAGATGTGGTAGCCGAATTTCAGGATCAACAGAAAAAGCAGCCGTTCTTCTTTAAGTACAAAGATGCAATAGTCAACAAAGTACTGGAGTGAACAGGAAAAGAAGCAAGTGAAGAACTTATTTTACTATTGTAATTTTATATTGTTTTTCACTTGTACACTTGGTAATATATAAACCAAGAAGAAGCTAGTAATTAGAGAGAGATTTTCCAGAGCTGTTAAGAAATATCTTGAGAGAAAATTCATCTAGTTTGTACTAGGATGCAGCTGTGATCAACATTGTTGAACACAGATTTTCTAATATACCATCTCTGGTAGAACAACAAATCTACCAGAAAAGTTTTTAAAGTTTGTTGTGATCTTTACATTTTGTGTTTGAATATATATCTGTCTGCATTAGCTCAAAGCAATTCATACACTTGTTCATCTAGAACACACTGCTTTAATAAACTTCTCAAAACTTGAAAAAGTTTTGAGATTTACATTCAACCCCCCCTTCTGTAAATCTCATTGTTAGTCCTCTAGGAATAACATGACCTCTACCCGTTCCAGAGTTTCCTTGATCATCCTTTTCATCATCCTTCCCTTTCAGTGTCTTGTCAGTCTTGTATTTGGACTTAATTACTTTCTCCCCCTTTTTGGCATCAGCAGGTAGTAGAAGAGAGACAAGCAATTCCACTGAGGCTTGGATTTCATTAAGTTGTGATTGCTGAGAAGCTTGATTTTTCAGAATCTCATCAATCTGAGCTTGTTGATTATCTTGAGTCTTCTCAATATAAGCAATCCTGTCAAAGGTAGGTTGGAAGAACTTTTTCTTATCAATCTTGTGAACTTGTTCTTGCTTCATTAGTTCTTCCCTTAGAGATGTAACTCTGCATGAGTATTTGAATGAAGACCTTGTAAATGTTTAGTACTCAATGCAGTGACTCTAAGCTGTGTTTTGAAATCATCAGTATTTAACATCTCATCAGCTTTTGTCAATTGCTCAGCCAGATTCTGTGCAGTTGGAACACAGGTGACTGAGTTCCATTCCTTAGTCCACTCCTGTCCTGCAGGAGTTTCACTCCAAGGCACTGGTGCTTCTCTGGTAACAAACTTCTTAACAAGTTCAGACTTAAGAATAGTCTGTTGAGGAGCATGTCCTGAAGGACCTGTTTCATCAGCAGCTGCAGTTGGAGCAGCATCACCAGTATCTCCAGCATTTGCAGTATCAGAACTTACAGAATCAGTACCCTCTGATAAAACAACAGTGTGAGTAGCAATGGAGGCTTCAGCATCCTCTAATTGCTGATCTGGTTCTAAGTTCTGATCAACAGCCATATCCTGATGTTCACCTAAAGTCTGATCACCAGCATCTAGATGCAGAGAAGGTGTAGCAGATAACTCTGGAGTTTGAACAGCATCAGTAACAGGTGTTGTTGAAGGATTAGTTGCTGTTGGAGCTTCTAAGAGAATTACTTCAGGCACAACCAAGTTTTGAACATCAATATCAGCACTTGTGCCTGGATCAACAGGAGATACAGATGGTGTGATGACCTTTTCAGAAACAGCTTCCTTAGATGGAGTTGATGGAGAAGAAGTAACTTTAGCAAATTCTTTTTCTTGTGAGATCAGAGATTCCTGATCCCCTTCCTTAGCTGCTTCCTCTTCATCATCTGAAACTAGCCTATTTGCCCTCTATTTCTTGTATCTCTTTGTAGATTTGGATTCCTTGGGAGTTTCAGGGACATTCATTCTTCTAAGCCTCTTGAGAAGCCTAGATCCCCCAATTCCAGAATCCTTCTGAGAAGTCACTTTCTCAGCTTCTTCAATAACAGGTTCTGAAGAAGGAACCTGTTCCTCAGTATCAGATTCATCTCTCAAAGCAATCTTCCTTTTCTTCTGAAGTGTTTTAGGAACAGTCTTTGTCCTCTTTGGTTTGGAATATGAAGGCTTCACAGTAGGTGCTGATGATGAGGGTTGAACTGTCTGTGAAGTGGAGAGATAGGATTTGATATATTGTCTGAGGGTTGGTTGAGTAGAATGAGTGGTAGGTGCTGATGGTTGTTGTGATTTTTGGGAGGTTGTTGTTGGTTGGACATCAGAATAAACAGATCTATAAGTATCAGGATCAGCATTTACTAAGATCTGTTTTACAGACTGAGGAATCTGTAAAGGTCTAACCACTGATTTCTTAGTGTCAGCATTTACCAGGTCATTAAAGTAGCGTTTTGCAACTTTAAAAGGTGGAGTTGAGGAACTGACTAATTGAGGTTCATCAGTACAAAAAGTATATATAAGTTGACAGAATCTAGCAAAGTACACAACATTCCTATCCTCTGTCATCCTATCCCCAATAAAACCAATTATACCAGTTGCAAAATCAAAATGAGTTTGGTTTATAATAGCATACCCGATGTGCTGACTCAAAATTGGGATAGCATCAAAATTCGAACATTTGTTCCCAAAAGCTTTAGTGATGCAGTCGAAGAAGAAGCTCCATTCTCTTCTGATATGAGCCCGTTTCAACTGCCCAAGTTTTGCCAAACTCTTTTCATACCCCAAATTGGCCATTAACTCCTGAAGAGCTGATTCCTCTGGAATTGAAAAGGTACATCCTTCTGGGAGATGTAGAGCCTTGCGTATTGTACCAGGAGTGACTGTGTTGGGTATATCCAGCATCTTGCCTATTCGAAACGTGGCGCTGGCTGTTCCCTTTAAGGGAATAAAGTAGCACCTCACTAACACTCCGGAGTTTTGGTGCAAGTGGTAGGCGCTGAGGTCCTAAGAAGTGGTATCAGAGCAGGTCACGTGTTCGAGTCCCAACGTAAGGCATTTGCTTGGTGGCAATATGCTGGGGGGGGATTGTTGGGTATATCCAGCATCTTGCCTATTCGAAACGTGGCGCTGGCTGTTCCCTTTAAGGGAATAAAGTAGCACCTCACTAACACTCCGGAGTTTTGGTGCAAGTGGTAAGCGCTGAGGTCCTAAGAGACTGTATATGAAGAATCACCCACTTCGAAAACAATACTAGGAGTGCCATGTTTACCACCATCATCAAAGTGCCCAGTCCGCCAAAATGTTAGAACTTGTTGGATTGAAAAGACTGAAGGCTGGGTCAATGCATACCCAATCTCACTGTGTGCAAGAAGATCTTGCACAAAATGCAATTCAGATGGAGCTTCAGCATGATCAAGAATTGCAGCATAGTTGTTTGGAACAAACTTAGCTCCATCAATGATTAAATCCTTAGGTGCCATGTGAAAAATTGAGATTTAAGCGTGCCTGTTAGGTGTTTGATAAAATGTCTGTATGAAAAATCAATGTGAGAAGAAGAAAGAGAGTTAAAGCAAGGAGAGAAAAAAAATATGAAGGGAAATAAAAGATTATAAAAAAAATCTTCTCTCTTTCTTACTTATACTCTAAAAAAAAAATGTTACCGTTGGACACCTGTCAGACATGCAGTAATAACGGATAGTTACTGGGCTCGAGAAAACAGTAATCATTACTTACCCACTTGCCGTTTTTCAAGGAAAAAAACCGTTCCACTTACCCAGATATTCCATTAATCAAGGTGAAACAGTTTTAATTCAAAATTGAAACCGTTCCCACTTATTTAATTATTTTTCACTGCATCATTAATATTCTGAAAATAAATCAAGTGAAAATGACCAAGATAAATCAGATGAGTAAATACTGATAAAGGAAAATCAGAACTTAAATTAAAACAGAAGTTATATGGTCATCAGAATATAACTATGTATCAGGATTTATCAATGCATTACAAAAGAACTTAGAGACAAAATCTTGAAACAAAAACAAATTTCATTAATATATCAAGTGAATACATTCATGAAATTGAAATTACATCAGTACTAGTACAAGATTTCCCTAAGCTGCTAAACCTAACATCAACAGCCTTAGTCCTAGCTCAAGAAGCAGGGCAAGGCTGATGATGAAGAAAAACAGGAAGAAGAAAATAAATTATTTCTTCTTCCTACTCTCGACAAACAGAATGACGAGTCGAATGATTCGCTCTTGCTGGCGGAGAGCTTCCAGCCTTTCCTCCTCCAATCACTCCAGATGGCGATGGTAATTCATATAGAAGAACAGGAGGTGGGTGAGTACCGCCTGTGGGACAGAGTTCCATATCTCATCCGGAATGGCAGTGACGTGCCATTCCTGCTGCCAATCGGCACAGCTTAGCTCCATATTGAATGTTTCGTAGTTCAAAAACATGTTGTATCTGACCATGGTGTTTTTGAAAGAAAAAGGATGAAGGTAAGATGAGTTTGTGAGAAAGGATTTGATGGGAAGGCTGATGTGAAGTGGTTGCTTATATAGGCAAGAGAATGCCAGGAGACGCAAAGAAATTTAATGCTGACAGGTAGAATTAATTCTACCTCGTCTCCCCAGACTTGGAAAAAGAAAAACATTCATTAGAAAGAGAAAACATGGTTTAATGCGCACAAGAAGCAAGTAAAAGTTGACTGTTCAAGTACGAATACCATTAACTCTATCCATAGTGACTATTAATCTTCCACTTCAACGTATTCTAGTTTGAACCGAGACTGTTATCAAATTTTATACACATATAAGTCAAGTAAAGAATTAGACTGTAATATCAGAACTTAGACTTATATCAGAACTTAACAGACATCAGAACATAATTTCTTAACTCGAAAAAGGAATGCCTATCTTAGTAAGTCCTCATACAAGTTCTAAGTTATATTCTTTAGAACTTAATCATCAGAACATGCAACCAGAACTTGTCCTCAGAATTTATGCAAAGTGACACAATGACTGTTTATCTAAAACAACATAGACCACCACAGTAATTTTCATCATTCATATGGAGTGATTAGTGTGTGCATTAAGCTAAATGTCAGACAAAGAGTAAAGTCTAATTCACTTCAGTACATCTTAGAAATAAGGCATAACTAAAACTTTGCTAAAGAGCTGTCATTATTTTGAAACCTACTGTTGAATAAGTTCATGCTTGATTCCACCTCAACTATTTTGTGCTAATTTTACGCATCTTTTTAAATTCCATTTCACAGTGGCTTCTCAGTGTAAGTGAGTCACGACTGCTTATCAGAATTTATGCTATTATCAGAGTATTTCTCCAGTAATCATAGAGTGTGAAAAGTCACCAAGAAAATATTTTGCTTTTCTAATGCATATTTACTTAATACCAGCAATGTACTTGGGTCGTCCCTTCCACATTTTTACTCTAGATCTCAAAGGAGTACCTGATTTTATTCTTTGATCCTTTTGCTTTTCTTTTGATGGGTGAGGTTTATCAGCACTTAGTACATTCAGCAGATTTACTAGTATCAGAACTTAACAGATGAGTAGCATTATTCTAATTTGTGACTTAGTAATAAGATAAACAAAGTAAACTCAACTAAGCTCAATTATCAGAATTTGCTTGTGTCAATAGATTTCCACAGAAATAATTACTTCTTACATGGGATCATTTGTTTATTGAAGACTACTAGGTCAGCATCTAGTACAGTTATCCTCATAGGATTGAATAGTTACTTAAACAGACATATCACTTATCAGAGTTTAGAAACATATATTAGACAACAGTCAGTACTTAAACACATTTGTCAATTAAGCACAGAATACACAAAGAGATTAAATTCTGTAAATACTGATCATAAGGTCTGATATAACAGAACAAGACTAAGCAGATTTAGAGAAGAAACCTGAAACCATTCCAAGTTCATTTACCAATCTTGTAAAAGTGGCTTCACACAATGGTTTTGTGAAGATATCTGCTAGTTATTGATCTGTTGGAACAAAGTGAAATTCCAATATACCTTCATCCACATGTTCCCTTATGAAGTGGTACCTGATGCTGATGTGCTTTGTCATAGAGTGTTGAACTGGATTACCTGTCATAGCAATAGCACTTTGATTATCACAGTAAATAGGGATTTTGAAATATGTTAACCCATAATCCAGTAACTAATTCTTCATCCAAAGAATCTGTGCACAACAGCTTCCTGCAGCAATATACTCTGCTTCTGCAGTTGATGTGGAAATTGACTTTTATTTCTTGCTGAACCAAGAAACCAATCTGCCTCCAAGAAATTGGCAGCTTCCACTTGTGCTTTTCCTGTCAATTTTACAACCTGCAAAATCTGCATCTGAGTAACCTATTAGTTTAAAATCTGATTCTCTAGGATACCACAATCCCAGATCAGCTGTTCCTTTAAGATACTTCAAAATTCTTTTCACAGCTGTTAAGTGAGGTTCTCTTGGATCTGCTTGAAATCTTGCACAAAGACAGGTAGCATACATGATATCAGGTCTACTAGCAGTTAGATAGAGTAGAGAGCCAATCATACCTCTGTAATCAGTAATATCTACTGATTTACCAGTATCCTTATCCAGTTATGTTGCAGTGGCCATGTGAGTGGATGCACTTGAACAATCTTGCATTCCAAATTTTTTCAGCAAATTTCTGGTGTACTTAGTTTGACAAATAAAAGTGCCTTCTTCATTCTGCTTAACTTGAAGGCCCAGAAAATAGCTAAGTTCCCCCATCATACTCATCTGATACCTTGACTGCATCAGTTTGGCAAACTTCTTGCAAAGTCTGTCATTTGTAGACCCAAAAATGATATCATCAACATAAATCTGGACCAGAAGTAAGTCCTTTCCATGGTTGAGGTAGAACAGTGTTTTGTCTATTGTTCCTCTGTTGAATCCACTTTCCAGAAGAAACTGAGCTAAAGTCTCATACCATGCTCTAGGAGCTTGCTTAAGTCCATAAAGTGCTTTATCAAGCCTGTAGACATAATCTGGATGTTTGGAGTCTACAAAGCCTGGAGGTTGTTCAACATATACTTCCTCCTCCAATTCTCCATTGAGAAAAGCACTTTTCACATCCATTTGAAAGACAGTAAACTTTTTGTGAGCAACATAAGCCAAAAATATCCTTATGGCTTCTAACCTAGCAACTGGTGCAAATATTTCATCATAATCAATTCCTTCCTGTTGAGAATATCCTTTTGCAACCAGCCTTGCCTTATTCCTTGTAATTATGCCAACACTATCAGTTTTTTTTCTAAATACCCACTTTGTACCAACAACAGATCTATTCTTTGGTCTTGGCACTAGGGTCCAGACTTTGTTTCTTTCAAATTCATTTAACTCTTCCTGCATTGCTTGCACCCAATCAGCATCTTGAAGAGCTTCTTCCACTTTCTTTGGCTCATTCTGAGAGAGAAAAGAATTGTAAAGACATTCGTTTGAAGTACCTGTTCTAGTTCTGACACCTGTATCAGGATTTCCAATTATCAAATCAGGTGTATGTGATTTTGTCCACTTCCTTGCAGATGGAAGGTTTTCTCTAGAACTGGATGCTCCCCCATGATCCATTCTGTCTTCATTTTCATTTTCTGATGCTCCCCCTGAAACTATGCTGTCTGAGTTGGATTCTTCAGAATTTAGATTTTCAGCATTGTCAGAACTTGGCTTATCAGAACTTGACGAATCAGAACTTGAAGATCCAGACGTATGTTCTGATGGTTCTTGAGATGTGGTAAGATCTTGAGTTTGCTCCCCCTGCACAGGTGCATCTTCCTTTGGCGTAGTCACCACAGTTTCAATAACATCAGAGTTTAATCCATCAGAATTTACAGTATCAGGACTTAGACTGTCAGGATTTTCAGTATCAGAATTTGAGTCTTCATTTTCAAATCTCAGCTGATCATGGTCAATAAAATCTTCAAGACCAGTAATCTTCTTGTCATCAAAGGAGACATTGATAGATTCCATGACCACTTTTGTTCTCAAATTATAGACTCCGAAGGCTTTTGTGGAAAGTGGATATCCAACAAAGATTCCTTCATCAGCTTTTAGATCAAACTTGGATAGCTGTTCAGGATGAGTCTTGAGAACAAAACACTTGCATCCAAATACATGAAAGTACTTCAGATTTGGCTTCTTTTTCTTCACCATCTCATATGGTGTTTTTCCTTGCTTGTTAATGAGTGTTGCATTTTGAGTAAAACAAGCAGTCTGCACAGCTTCAGCCCAGAAATAGGTTGGAAGCTTTGCTTCTTCAAGCATTGTACGTGCAGCTTCAATGAGAGTTCTATTCTTCCTTTCAACAACTCCATTTTGCTGTGGAGTTCCAGGAGCAGAAAATTCCTGCTTTATTCCATGGTTTTTGCAGAACTCTTCCATTATCAAATTCTTGAACTCAGTGCCATTATCACTCCATAAGGTTTTCACAGAATCTTTGACCAATTTATCCAGATGTTTGACATGATCAATCAAGATAGATGCAGTTTCACTTTTTGTGTGCAAGAAATACACCCATGTGTATCTAGTGAACTCATCCACTATGACCAATGCATATTTGTTCTTTGCAATAGACATGACATTTACTGGACCAAATAGATCAACATGTAGTAGATGATAAGGCTCAAGAATTGATGATTCAGTCTTGCTCTTGAATGAAGATTTTCTTTGTTTGGCCTTCTGACTCGAATCACAAAGGCCGTCAGGAGCAAATACTGACTTTGGCAGTCCTCTCACAAGATCTTTCTTGACCAGTTCATTTATATTGTTGAAATTTAAATGAGAGAGTTTCTTGTGCCAATTCCAGCTTTCTTCAATTGATGCTCTACTCATCAGACAGATTGCAGAACCATCAGTACTTGTTGAAAGCTTAGCTTCATAAATGTTACCACGCCTGTATCCTTTCAGAACAACTTTGCCTTTAGATTTACTCACAACTTCACAGTGTTCTTCAAAGAAATCAACATGATAACCTCTGTCACAGATTTTATTTATACTCAGCAGATTGTGTTTAAGTCCTGAGACCAGAGCTACTTCTTTAATGATGACATTCCCAAGATTGATATTGCCATATCCCAATGTTTTTCCAATGTTGCCATCTCCATAAGAAACACTTGGGCCAGCTTTCTCCACAAAGTCTGATAGCAGGGCCTTATTTCCAGTCATATGTCCTGAACATCCACTGTCCAGAATTAGAATATTTTTCCTGTTGCCCTGCAATCACAAAGACCACTAATTATTAGTTTTAAGGACCCAGACTTGCTTGGATCCTTTAGCCTTATGAAGTTTGTTAACATTTGTAGCGGATTTAGCATCAGAGTTTATGTTAACATTTTTCTTATCAGAACTTACACTATCAGACTTTGAATCAGAATTTACACTAGAAGGAACAATGAAAACTTTCTTCAAAGAAGGTTTTAATTGATAATAATCATAGTACAAACTATGATATTCCTTACAAGTATAAATGGAATGCCATAAACTACCACAGTGAAAACAAGGATTTTGTGGTTTATATCTAATAGACTGACTCTTAACTCTTGATTTTGAAGGTAAGGAGTTAATTTTCTTATTCTTCCTGCAAAAAGAAGCCTGATGGTTAGAACTTCCACAGTTATGACATGTTTTTCTAGGAGCATCAGGAATAGGCTCATAATCATTGCTTTTATTCACACCTTCCTTTCCATTCCTATTTTTCCTAGGTGATTTTACCTTGTTTGCATTCTTAACATCTTTCAGCTTATGCTTAAGCTGCTTCTTAGTCATTAAGCCTATGTTTACTTCAGTTGTCTTTTCCTGTTTTAGTTTGTCAGAAGTTAATCCCTCTCTAACTTCTGATTTATCATTATCAGACTTTTCAGTTACAAACTTAACAGGTTTTAACTTTGGCTTTTGCTTAACAACAGGCTTAATTTCTACAGTTCCTTTATCATTCTTATCCTCTCCATAACCTAAGCCCTCTTTCCAATTTTCACTACTTAGCAAATTTTGAGTTGTTCTGCCAGAGTTAGTCCAAGTCCTGATTATCTCTCTTTCCTTTGCTAACTCAGTTTTTAGAGATTCATTCATTTTTAGCACTTCATGCTTAACATAAAAAGCATCATCTCTATCCTTTTGAGTTTGATGGAACATAACTAACTCTTTTTCTAAGAAATCATTTCTTTTCTTAAAAGCAAGATTCTCAGAAGTTAATCTTTCACATGTTAAAGTTTGATCTCTATAACTAACAAACATGGTTTTAAGATATCTTCTCAACTCATTAATATCATCAGTATGAAAAGCATAAGTAGTCTGAGGTACCTTTGTTTCAGCAGCTTCAGAACTGCTCTCAGCACTTTCTTTATCAGCATTTGCCATCAATGCATAGTTCTCCTCACTTTCAGAGTCTGAGGTGTCTGTCCAGCTTTTCTGCTTTGTGACCAGAGCCTTGCCTTTGTCACTCTTTACCTTCTTGCAATCAGGAGATATGTGGCCTTTCTCACCACAGTTATAGCATTTGACATTGGTATAATCTCCTCTATCAGACTTTCCTCCTCTGCCTTCAGATCTTCTGAAATTCTTCTTATCAGAACTTATGCCTTTCCTGGAAAACTTCTTTCCCTTCCTGAACTTCCTGTATGCAATCTTTGTGATCCCTTTCACCATAAGAGCACACAGCTTCATCATCTCCTCATCAGCATCAGTCTCAGGCAAGCTTTCAGAATCTGAGTCATCATCACTTTCAGAACTTGATGACTCAGTATCAGACTTTGTTAAAAGAGCTTTACCCTTGTCTTTCCTTGAGGTAGCTGCCTTCGGGGATTCTTCTTCAGCCTTAAGAGCAACTGTTCTTGACTTTCCTCCTTTTCTCTTGCTTCTTTGTTCCATCTCAAGTTCATGAGTCTTGAGCATTCCATAAATTTCATCAAGAGTTGTTTTATCAAGATTGTAATTGTCTCTTATTGTTGTTGCCTTCAAATCCCAACATTCAGGAAGAGCTAACAGGAATTTAAGGTTTGAATCTTCAAGATCATACTCCTTATTAACCAGTGACAGATCATTCAAGAGTTTGACAAATCTATCATATAAATCAGTCAATGATTCATTAGCCTTTGAATCAAAGTGTTCATACTCTTGAGTGAGTATTGTCTTCCTGTTCTTTTTAATCATATCAGTTCCCTGACACCTTGTTTCCAGAGCATCCTATATCTCTTTAGTAGTCTTACAGTTAATTACCCTGTTTGACATTACATTATCAATGGCACTACGTAGTAAGTGTCGTACCTTATGTTATTCCTAGAGGACTAACAATGAGATTTACAGAAGGGGGGTTGAATGTAAATCTCAAAACTTTTTCAGGTTTTGAGAAGTTTATTAAAGCAGTGTGTTCTAGATGAACAAGTGTATGAATTGCTTTGAGCTAATGCAGACAGATATATATTCAAACACAAAATGTAAAGAACACAACAAACTTTAAAAACTTTTCTGGTGGATTTGTTGTTCCACCAGAGATGGTATATTAGAAAATCTGTGTTCAACAATGTTGATCACAGCTGCATCCTAGTACAAACTAGATGAATTTTCTCTCAAGATTTTTCTTAACAGCTCTGGAAAATCTCTCTCTAATTACTAGCTTCTTCTTGGTTTATATATTACCAAGTGTACAAGTGAAAAACAATATAAAATTACAATAGTAAAATAAGTTCTTCACTCGCTTCTTTTCCTGTTCACTCCAGTACTTTGTTGACTATTGCATCTTTGTACTAAAGAAGAACGGCTGCTTTTTCTGTTGATCCTGAAATTCGGCTACCACATCTCAGTTTTCTCTGTCAACCCATGTGCCTCTGTCTGTAGGTACAACTACCACTTATCAACGGCTAATTAGCAGAACATCCATTGAAGCTTTCATCCGTTGATGACTTCATCCGTTGAAGGATGTTATCCGTTGAAGCTTTCATCCGTTGATGCATTTATCCATTAATGCTCTCATCCGTTGAAGGATGTTATCCGTTGAAGCTTTAGAGACATCCGTTGAAGCTTAGCTTCTCATCCGTTGAAGGTCTTTAAGTCATCCGTTGATACCACTTCATTTATACAAAACTACAAGGCATGAAATATTTACAATTGGCCTTCCTATCTGCATATCATCTAGTAGTCAACATGACTCATAGTTTCTCTCAACTTCTAAGAATTACATTTTAAATACAGAGACTGAAATATGCTACAATACTAGACTTATTTCTAAGTAAAGCTACACCATCAACGGATAGCCAAAGTGGTCTTATCCGTTGAGGCTACTGACACTAAATTTCTACTTAAGTGTTTTGTTAAACATATCATCAAACTAATGCACATATATTCCTAACAATCTCCCCCTATTTATGTCTATAAGAATTGTAGGCATAAATTCAGGGTTAACTTGATGATAACAAAACACTTAACAAATATTTGAATTGAAACTAAGTAGAAATATAAAAGTGCTGCAAAAGTGTATGTACTAGGAGGTAATTGAAGATTTACAGTATTTCCAAGGGTGCTCCTCTAGCCTGAGCAAATCATCATTTTCTTCTTTGTTCCCTGGTTTTCTTTCCTAGCCCTTTGTCATTTTCCTCAAATTGGAGTTGGAGTTGTCTGAAGAATTCAGCTTCATCTTCATCACTGATATCCAACTTAGATTGCATTTCCTTGAGAGTTTCATTGCTGGCAATCTTGAGTTGGTCTTCAAGTCTGAAAAATCTTCTGACTCCTTTGTCATCTCTAAATTCCATCAACCAATGAGGTGATTTGTGAATTTTAGTTCCCCTTTCTTGTATGAGTAAGGTTCTGGGCAAAGCATTTGGTTCCCTCCAAGTCTTCCTTATGTTGGCAATCTTGTTGAGAATTTCAGTCTTGGCTGTTCTGGTAAAGCCAGAATCCTTTTTGATGGCTGAAAAGACTCTGATCAAGGTAGAGTAGCCTTCATTTAGAATCCTGTAGAGAGGCCATGTTCTTTCCCCAGCTCCCTTATATCTGAAAACCAATCTCTCTGGTAGCTGTCTGTAGGCAGCTATTCCCCTTACTTCCTCCAGCTCATCCAGATAGAGATTAATGTCTGAAGCTTCTTTTATGTCACAGATGTGAACATAATCATCTTTAGAAATGGGTGGCTTAGGGTTAGGTTTTTGTTTTTGAGTGAATTTCTTAGAGGTTAGGGGAGGTGTAGATTTAGATTTTCTTTTCTGTTTCTTTGGTAGTGGTAGAGTGGTTAAAAAGGTAGGCAATGTGATGTTGTCCCAATCAATAGGTTCCTCTTTTGGAATGATTG